>NW_028232310.1:22500-45000 GCF_054491065.1 Syngnathus leptorhynchus | reverse complement strand
GCAGGGACATTCAATGGGATGAGCCGCGCTCGCCGCGGAACCTTCGAGCGCCGCTACTCAGCAAGTAAACGAGAGGGAGCTGCGCCCGGCCTCGTAAGACGCCTCTTCTCCGGTGCGAGCGCCCCGACGCCGCTGGCCGCCGCCGCCGCCTTGCCGCTATCCCGCCGCGCGTTTGGGGAGGGAGGGCGACCCGTAGGACGGCCCGCCGACTACACGACCGTTTGGCAGAGCGAGTGCAAGGTTAGGCGAGCTGGGCGGTAACTCGGGTTAGTCTGGGGAGACTCGCGGTGGACAGGGTGGCGCGAATCCGGCCGGGCGGCCCCATCGATTAAGCATTGGTAGGGAGCCGAGGATGAGCCGTGCGAAGTGGCCTCGGAGGCGGTCCGTGGGGGACGACGGGGGGGGACGGGCGTCGGCCCTCCGGCCCGAGCAGAGAACGTTCGGTCACCCAAGCGGGAATCTGCGCCCCGGCCCGAGTCGGACTCGGTCGGTGCGGCCCGCTGAGGCCCTCAACTATTCCCGTACGCGGGGGTCGGGAGCTGCGGCGCTGCGCCGGCGACTTACCCGCGCGAGGCACGCACTGCGTGCGGCCAGGATGCGGAGTTGGATCGGCGCTGGTTGGGAACCCTCGGGGAACGAAGGCGGACGGCGGCCAGCCGGCGCCGACGAACCCGTCGGGGAGGGGGCTGGTGGCAGGCGCGATCGGCACTATTGCTGACTGCCGGGAGGGAAGCTGCGCCCCGGCCGAGTCAGACTCAGCCGTTGCGGCCCCCCCGAGCCCGCAGCGCGTAGCGCGGAAGCCATACGCCCCCCCCGATGCGGAGCGACAGACGCCCCCGCGACCGCGGTTGGTCGGGAAGGCTTTTCGGATAGAGGTCGGACGGTGTGTGTGGACGGCTTCCCGTGGTGCCGCCGCTATCAAGCCGGAGGGTTTGAGAAACGACATTCGCGGAAGGACCGGCGCGGCCGGCGGACGCTCGCACGCGCGGCGCCCGACACTCAGCCGCTCGCTCGGCCTCCGTGGATCGTGGCTAGGTGGGATGGATGCCAAACCGGGTCGTCTCGGTCTCGCCGCAGTACGGTCGCGCCGGGGCCTGCGGGGCGGCGCGGGGAGCGCACGCTCACGCGGCGGCCGGGGCGCTAGAGTGCGACCCGCAGTGGGTAGGAACCGTCCACCCGACGTCGGACGAGCCGAGGCCGATGGAGGCCCTACCAAGGCGGGTCATGAGTGCCAGTCGGTCAGTTGGGTGAGGGGGTACTCGGAGGCCCGCCGGGAGCAGACGGGCGACCGGGGATGGGGGGCGTACGCGGGCGGGCGCCGGGAGAAGACGGCCCGTCCGGGGTCGAATCTCGGCCTGTGTTTTCGGAGCCGGCCGGGCATCACGCTCCCTCCTTGGATGGACAACATTCGTAGTTGACACTTTGTGTCATTTTATCCGAGCGGGCGGGCGCCTCGAGAGGCGGACCGTCCGGGGCGACTCTCGGCCTGTGTTTTCGGAGCCGGCCGGGCCTCACGCTCCCTCCTTGGATGGACAACATTCGTAGTTGACACTTTGTGTCATTTTATCCGAGCAGACGGGCGCCGCGAGGCGGACCGTCCGGGGCGACTCTCGGCCTGTGTTTTCGGAGCCGGCCGGGCATCACGCTCCCTCCTTGGATGGACAACATTCGTAGTTGACACTTTGTGTCATTTTATCCGAGCGGGCGGGCGCCTCGAGAGGCGGACCGTCCGGGGCGACTCTCGGCCTGTGTTTAAGGAGCCGGCCGGGCATCACGCTCCTTCCTTGGATGGACAACATTCGTAGTTGACACTTTGTGTCATTTTATCCGAGCGGGCGGGCGCCGCGAGGCGGACCGTCCGGGGCGACTCTCGGCCTGTGTTTAAGGAGCCGGCCGGGCATCACGCTCCTTCCTTGGATGGACAACATTCGCAGTTGACACTTTGTGTCATTTTATCCGAGCAGACGGGCGCCGCGAGGCGGACCGTCCGGGGCGACTCTCGGCCTGTGTTTTCGGAGCCGGCCGGGCATCACGCTCCCTCCTTGGATGGACAACATTCGTAGTTGACACTTTGTGTCATTTTATCCGAGCAGACGGGCGCCGCGAGGCGGACCGTCCGGGGCGACTCTCGGCCTGTGTTTAAGGAGCCGGCCGGGCATCACGCTCCTTCCTTGGATGGACAACATTCGTAGTTGACACTTTGTGTCATTTTATCCGAGCGGGCGGGCGCCGCGAGGCGGACCGTCCGGGGCGACTCTCGGCCTGTGTTTAAGGAGCCGGCCGGGCATCACGCTCCTTCCTTGGATGGACAACATTCGCAGTTGACACTTTGTGTCATTTTATCCGAGCAGACGGGCGCCGCGAGGCGGACCGTCCGGGGCGACTCTCGGCCTGTGTTTAAGGAGCCGGCCGGGCATCACGCTCCTTCCTTGGATGGACAACATTCGTAGTTGACACTTTGTGTCATTTTATCCGAGCGGGCGGGCGCCGCGAGGCGGACCGTCCGGGGCGACTCTCGGCCTGTGTTTAAGGAGCCGGCCGGGCATCACGCTCCTTCCTTGGATGGACAACATTCGCAGTTGACACTTTGTGTCATTTTATCCGAGCAGACGGGCGCCGCGAGGCGGACCGTCCGGGGCGACTCTCGGCCTGTGTTTTCGGAGCCGGCCGGGCATCACGCTCCCTCCTTGGATGGACAACATTCGTAGTTGACACTTTGTGTCATTTTATCCGAGCAGACGGGCGCCGCGAGGCGGACCGTCCGGGGCGACTCTCGGCCTGTGTTTAAGGAGCCGGCCGGGCATCACGCTCCTTCCTTGGATGGACAACATTCGCAGTTGACACTTTGTGTCATTTTGTTCGGCCTGTGTTTAAGGAGGCGGCCGTCCTCCACTCGGTCCGTGTTTAAGGAGCGACACTCGCGCTCCGGTTCGGCCTGTATTTAGGGAGGCGGCCGTCCTCCGCTTGGTCTGTGTTAAGGGCGACACTCGGTCCATGTTTGAGGAGCCTGGCCCTGACGCTCCTCTCCGGCCTGTGTTTAAGGAGGCGGCCGTCCTCCCCTTGGTCCGTGTTAAGGGCGACACTCGGTCCATGTTTGAGGAGCCTGGCCCTGACGCTCCTCTCCGGCCTGTGTTTAAGGAGGCGGCCGTCCTCCCCTTGGTCCGTGTTAAGGGCGACACTCGGTCCATGTTTGAGGAGCCTGGCCCTGACGCTCCTCTCCGGCCTGTGTTTAAGGAGGCGGCCGTCCTCCCCTTGGTCTGTGTTAAGGGCGACACTCGGTCCATGTTTGAGGAGCCTGGCCCTGACGCTCCTCTCCGGCCTGTGTTTAAGGAGGCGGCCGTCCTCCCCTTGGTCCGTGTTAAGGGCGACACTCGGTCCATGTTTGAGGAGCCTGGCCCTGACGCTCCTCTCCGGCCTGTGTTTAAGGAGGCGGCCGTCCTCCCCTTGGTCCGTGTTAAGGGCGACACTCGGTCCATGTTTGAGGAGCCTGGCCCTGACGCTCCTCTCCGGCCTGTGTTTAAGGAGGCGGCCGTCCTCCCCTTGGTCTGTGTTAAGGGCGACACTCGGTCCATGTTTGAGGAGCCTGGCCCTGACGCTCCTCTCCGGCCTGTGTTTAAGGAGGCGGCCGTCCTCCCCTTGGTCTGTGTTAAGGGCGACACTCGGTCCATGTTTGAGGAGCCTGGCCCTGACGCTCCTCTCCGGCCTGTGTTTAAGGAGGCGGCCGTCCTCCCCTTGGTCTGTGTTAAGGGCGACACTCGGTCCATGTTTGAGGAGCCTGGCCCTGACGCTCCTCTCCGGCCTGTGTTTAAGGAGGCGGCCGTCCTCCCCTTGGTCTGTGTTAAGGGCGACACTCGGTCCATGTTTGAGGAGCCTGGCCCTGACGCTCCTCTCCGGCCTGTGTTTAAGGAGGCGGCCGTCCTCCCCTTGGTCTGTGTTAAGGGCGACACTCGGTCCGTGTTTAAGGAGCGGCCCTCGCGCTCCGGTTCGGCCTGTATTTAGGGAGGCGGCCGTCCTCCGCTTGGTCTGTGTTAAGGGCGACACTCGGTCCGTGTTTAAGGAGCCGGCCCTGACGCTCCTCTTCGGCCTGTGTTTAAGGAGGCGGCCGTCCTCCACTTCCTTCCATGCACCACCACATTCGCAGTTGACACTTTGCCATTTTTTCAGAGAGGTGACACTTAGTCGTTTTTTCGAAAGTTGACACTTAGTCGTTTTTTCGAAAGTTGACACTTTGCCGTTTTTTCAGAGAGGCGACACTTAGTCGTTTTTTCGAAAGTTGACACTTAGCCGTTTTTTCGAAAGTTGACACTTAGCCGTTTTTTCGAAAGTTGACACTTAGCCGTTTTTTCGAAAGTTGACACTTAGTCACTTTTTCGCCACAGTGACACCTCCAGCGCGTGCCACGGCGCTTTTCAGGTCTTCTATCCGACCTTGTGCTGTCGAGGACGGCGTGTCCGACGCCGTGGGGAGACCAGCACCATCTCCTCCATACTCGTAAACGGGGTGCTTTGGAAAACGGGGGGAAAGTCGATGAGTACACTGACTACTGGGACCATTTCATTGTACTCTGGCGCACCTGAAGACCAAAAAAGGTACTGCACCTTAGCCCGGGTACCTCACCCCCTGGTACCTCGAGGAGAACTTAGAAAAATTTCGACAAATTTTTGGTGAGCTCCAGGGAGAGAGGCTGATTTTTCGCTTTTTGAGGCCGACCGCCGAACCGGCGCGGGGCGGACTCACAAGCCCCGCAGAGCCGTGGGCACTTAGTCGTTTTTTCAGAGAGGCGACACTTAGTCGTTTTTTCAGAGGCGACACTTAGTCGTTTTTTCGAAAGTTGACACTTAGCCGTTTTTTCGAAAGTCGACACTTAGCCGTTTTTTTGGAAAGTTGACACTTAGTCGTTTTTTCGAAAGTTGACACTTAGTCGTTTTTTCGCCACAATTGGCTCTGAGCTCCAGGGGGAGAGCCTGGTTTTGCCTTATTTCAGGCCGGCTGGGGAACCGGCGCGGGTCGGATGCACGAGCCCGGCAGAGCCGTGGGCACTTAGAAAATTTTCGCCGATTAAGCTGGGACCTCCAGGCGGAGACCGGCATTCCTCGTCCTCGGGGTTCGACCCAGGAACCGGCGCTGGGCAGACGCCGTAGCCACGCAGAGCCGTGGGCACTTAGAAAATATTCGCCAAGTTGGCTCTGAGCTCCAGGCGGAGAGGCTGGTTTTGCCTTTTTTCAGGCCGGCTGGGGAACCGGCGCGGGTCGGATGCACGAGCCCGCAGAGCCGTGGGCACTTTGCCATTTTCTCAGAGTCGACACTTAGTCGTTTTTTCAGAGAGGCGACACTCTGTCGTTTTTTCGAAAGTTGACACTTTGCCGTTTTTTCAGAGAGGCGACACTTAGCCGTTTTTTCGAAAGTTGACACTTAGCCGTTTTTTCGAAAGTCGACACTTAGCCGTTTTTTCAGAGATGTGACACTTTGCCGTTTTTTCGAAAGTCGACACTTAGCCGTTTTTTCAGAGATGTGACACTTAGAAACTTTTTGCCAAGTTGGCTGTGAGCTCCAGGAGGAGACCGTTATTTTTCGTCATTCGAGGCCGACTGCGGAACCGGCGCTGGGCGGACGCCAAAGCTCGGCAGGGCCGTGGGCACTTAGAAACTTTTTGCCAAGTTGGCTGTGAGCTCCAGGAGGAGACCGTTATTTTTCGTCATTCGAGGCCGACTGCGGAACCGGCGCTGAGCGGACGCCAAAGCTCGGCAGGGCCGTGGGCACTTAGAAACTTTTTGCCAAGTTGGCTGTGAGCTCCAGGAGGAGACCGTTATTTTTCGTCATTCGAGGCCGACTGCGGAACCGGCGCTGGGCGGACGCCAAAGCTCGGCAGGGCCGTGGGCACTTAGAAACTTTTTGCCAAGTTGGCTGTGAGCTCCAGGAGGACACCGTTATTTTTCGTCATTCGAGGCCGACTGCGGAACCGGCGCTGAGCGGACGCCAAAGCTCGGCAGGGCCGTGGGCACTTAGAAACTTTTTGCCAAGTTGGCTGTGAGCTCCAGGAGGAGACCGTTATTTTTCGTCATTCGAGGCCGACTGCGGAACCGGCGCTGGGCGGACGCCAAAGCTCGGCAGGGCCGTGGGCACTTAGAAACTTTTTGCCAAGTTGGCTGTGAGCTCCAGGAGGAGACCGTTATTTTTCGTCATTCGAGGCCGACTGCGGAACCGGCGCTGGGCGGACGCCAAAGCTCGGCAGGGCCGTGGGCACTTAGAAACTTTTTGCCAAGTTGGCTGTGAGCTCCAGGAGGAGACCGTTATTTTTCGTCATTCGAGGCCGACTGCGGAACCGGCGCTGAGCGGACGCCAAAGCTCGGCAGGGCCGTGGGCACTTAGAAACTTTTTGCCAAGTTGGCTGTGAGCTCCAGGAGGAGACCGTTATTTTTCGTCATTCGAGGCCGACTGCGGAACCGGCGCTGGGCGGACGCCAAAGCTCGGCAGGGCCGTGGGCACTTAGAAACTTTTTGCCAAGTTGGCTGTGAGCTCCAGGAGGAGACCGTTATTTTTCGTCATTCGAGGCCGACTGCGGAACCGGCGCTGAGCGGACGCCAAAGCTCGGCAGGGCCGTGGGCACTTAGAAACTTTTTGCCAAGTTGGCTGTGAGCTCCAGGAGGAGACCGTTATTTTTCGTCATTCGAGGCCGACTGCGGAACCGGCGCTGGGCGGACGCCAAAGCTCGGCAGGGCCGTGGGCACTTAGAAACTTTTTGCCAAGTTGGCTGTGAGCTCCAGGAGGAGACCGTTATTTTTCGTCATTGGAGGCCGACTGCGGAACCGGCGCTGGGCGGACGCCAAAGCTCGGCAGGGCCGTGGGCACTTAGAAACTTTTTGCCAAGTTGGCTGTGAGCTCCAGGAGGAGACCGTTATTTTTCGTCATTCTAGGCCGGTTGCAGAACCGGCGCGGCTCGGATGCACGAGCCCGCAGAGCCGTGGGCACTTAGAAAATTTTCAGAGAGGCGACACTTTGCCATTTTTTCAGAGAGGTGACACTTAGTCGTTTTTTCGAAAGTTGACACTTAGCCGTTTTTTCGAAAGTTGACACTTAGTCGTTTTTTCGAAAGTTGACACTTAGTCGTTTTTTCGCCAAAGTGCCCACCTCCAGCGCGTGCCACGGCGCTTTCCAGGTCTTCTATCCGACCTTGTGCTGTCGAGGACGGCGTGTCCGACGCCGTGGGGAGACCAGCACCATCTCCTCCATACTCGTAAACGAGGTGCTTTGGAAAACGGGGGGAAAGTCGATGAGTACACTGACTACTGGGACCATTTCATTGTACTCTGGCGCACCTGAAGACCAAAAAAGGTACTGCACCTTAGCCCGGGTACCTCACCCCCTGGTACCTCGAGGAGAACTTAGAAAAATTTCGACAAATTTTTGGTGAGCTCCAGGGAGAGAGGCTGATTTTTCGCTTTTTGAGGCCGACCGCCGAACCGGCGCGGGGCGGACTCACAAGCCCCGCAGAGCCGTGGGCACTTAGTCGTTTTTTCGAAAGTTGACACTTAGCCGTTTTTTCGAAAGTTGACACTTAGCCGTTTTTTCGAAAGTCGACACTTAGCCGTTTTTTCGAAAGTTGACACTTAGTCGTTTTTTCGCTGATTTTGCTGGGACCTCCAGGCGAGGACCGGCGTTTTTCGTCTTCCGGGTTCGACCCGGGAACCAGCGCCGAGCGGACACATTCGCTCGCAAGTGCCGTTGGCACTTAGAAAATTTTTCGTTTGTCATGAGCTCCGGGCGGAGACCGGCGTTTTTCGTCTTCCGGGTTCGACCCGGGAACCAGCGCCGAGCGGACACATTCGCTCGCAAGTGCCGTTGGCACTTAGAAAATTTTTCGTTTGTCATGAGCTCCGGGCGGAGACCGGCGTTTTTCGTCTTCCGGGTTCGACCCGGGAACCAGCGCCGAGCGGACACATTCGCTCGCTAGTGCCGTTGGCACTTAGAAAATTTTTCGTTTGTCATGAGCTCCGGGCGGAGACCGGCGTTTTTCGTCTTCCGGGTTCGACCCGGGAACCAGCGCCGAGCGGACACATTCGCTCGCTAGTGCCGTTGGCACTTAGAAAATTTTTCGTTTGTCATGAGCTCCGGGCGGAGAGCGGCGTTTTTCGTCTTCCGGGTTCGACCCGGGAACCAGCGCCGAGCGGACACATTCGCTCGCTAGTGCCGTTGGCACTTAGAAAATTTTTCGTTTGTCATGAGCTCCGGGCGGAGAGCGGCGTTTTTCGTCTTCCGGGTTCGACCCGGGAACCAGCGCCGAGCGGACACATTCGCTCGCTAGTGCCGTTGGCACTTAGAAAATTTTTCGTTTGTCATGAGCTCCGGGCGGAGACCGGCGTTTTTCGTCTTCCGGGTTCGACCCGGGAACCAGCGCCGAGCGGACACATTCGCTCGCTAGTGCCGTTGGCACTTAGAAAATATTTCGTTTGTCATGAGCTCCGGGCGGAGACCGGCGTTTTTCGTCTTCCGGGTTCGACCCGGGAACCAGCGCCGAGCGGACACATTCGCTCGCTAGTGCCGTTGGCACTTAGAAAATTTTTCGTTTGTCATGAGCTCCGGGCGGAGACCGGCGTTTTTCGTCTTCCGGGTTCGACCCGGGAACCAGCGCCGAGCGGACACATTCGCTCGCTAGTGCCGTTGGCACTTAGAAAATTTTTCGTTTGTCATGAGCTCCGGGCGGAGACCGGCATTTTTCGTCATTCGAGGCCGACGGGGGAACCAGCCGGAGCGGACACGTTTGCTCGGAAGAGCCGTTGGCACTTAGAAAAAATTCCGTGTCTCGTGAGCTCCAGGGGGGACAGGCTGGTTTTATTCATCCGTAGCCGACATGGGAACCAGCGCGGAGCGGATTGGTGTTGCGCTGCCATATACCTCATCTCTCTCAGGAGTCCCCCCCTTATACGTGCCGATGGTGTTTTGGAAAACGGGGGGTAACTGGATGAGTACACTGACTAGGGGGACCAGTACACTAGCGAGTGGGACCAGTACACTGACTAGTGGGACCAACACACTATGAGCGCCTGGTACCTAAAATGGAAGTATAGAGGCCGAATTTCGGGCAAGATCACGCCGGGTTAGGCTTCCAGGACCTCGGCTAAGCAATTTTAACGGGTCGCCCGGTTCTTTTTTGATCCAGCCCGGTTCTTTTTTTATCCAGCCTGGTTCTTTTTACACTTCCAGCTGGAGCTCGGGAGCGGCTTTTTGCACAAGATCACGCCGTGTTAGGCTTCCAGGACCTCGGCTAAGCAATTTTAACGGGTCGCCCGGTTCTTTTTTGATCCAGCCCGGTTCTTTTTTTTATCCAGCCTGGTTCTTTTTACACTTCCAGCTGGAGCTCGGGAGCGGCTTTTTGCACAAGATCACGCCGTGTTAGGCTTCCAGGACCTCGGCTAAGCAATTTTAACGGGTCGCCCGGTTCTTTTTTGATCCAGCCCGGTTCTTTTTTTTATCCAGCCCGGTTCTTTTTACACTTCCAGCTGGAGCTCGGGAGCGGCTTTTTGCACAAGATCACGCCGTGTTAGGCTTCCAGGACCTCGGCTAAGCAATTTTAACGGGTCGCCCGGTTCTTTTTTTTATCCAGCCCGGTTCTTTTTTTATCCAGCCCGGTTCTTTTTACACTTCCAGCTGAAGCTCGGGAGCGGCTTTTTGCACAAGAACACGCCGTGTTAGGCTTCCAGGACCTCGGCTAAGCAATTTTAACGGGTCGCCCGGTTCTTTTTTGATCCAGCCCGGTTCTTTTTTTTATCCAGCCCGGTTCTTTTTACACTTCCAGCTGGAGCTTGGGAGCGGCTTTTTGCACAAGATCACGCCGGGTTAGGCTTCCAGGACCTCGGCTAAGCAATTTTAACGGGTCGCCCGGTTCTTTTTTGATCCAGCCCGGTTCTTTTTTTTATCCAGCCTGGTTCTTTTTACACTTCCAGCTGGAGCTCGGGAGCGGCTTTTTGCACAAGATCACGCCGTGTTAGGCTTCCAGGACCTCGGCTAAGCAATTTTAACGGGTCGCCCGGTTCTTTTTTGATCCAGCCCGGTTCTTTTTTTTATCCAGCCTGGTTCTTTTTACACTTCCAGCTGGAGCTCGGGAGCGGCTTTTTGCACAAGATCACGCCGTGTTAGGCTTCCAGGACCTCGGCTAAGCAATTTTAACGGGTCGCCCGGTTCTTTTTTGATCCAGCCCGGTTCTTTTTTTTATCCAGCCTGGTTCTTTTTACACTTCCAGCTGGAGCTCGGGAGCGGCTTTTTGCACAAGAACACGCCGTGTTAGGCTTCCAGGACCTCGGCTAAGCAATTTTAACGGGTCGCCCGGTTCTTTTTTGATCCAGCCCGGTTCTTTTTTTTATCCAGCCTGGTTCTTTTTACACTTCCAGCTGGAGCTCGGGAGCGGCTTTTTGCACAAGATCACGCCGTGTTAGGCTTCCAGGACCTCGGCTAAGCAATTTTAACGGGTCGCCCGGTTCTTTTTTGATCCAGCCCGGTTCTTTTTTTTATCCAGCCTGGTTCTTTTTACACTTCCAGCTGGAGCTCGGGAGCGGCTTTTTGCACAAGAACACGCCGTGTTAGGCTTCCAGGACCTCGGCTAAGCAATTTTAACGGGTCGCCCGGTTCTTTTTTGATCCAGCCCGGTTCTTTTTTTTATCCAGCCCGGTTCTTTTTACACTTCCAGCTGGAGCTCGGGAGCGGCTTTTTGCACAAGATCACGCCGTGTTAGGCTTCCAGGACCTCGGCGAAGCAATTTTAACGGGTCGCCCGGTTCTTTTTTGATCCAGCCCGGTTCTTTTTTTTATCCAGCCCGGTTCTTTTTACACTTCCAGCTGGAGCTCGGGAGCGGCTTTTTGCACAAGAACACGCCGTGTTAGGCTTCCAGGACCTCGGCTAAGCAATTTTAACGGGTCGCCCGGTTCTTTTTTGATCCAGCCCGGTTCTTTTTTTTATCCAGCCCGGTTCTTTTTACACTTCCAGCTGGAGCTCGGGAGCGGCTTTTTGCACAAGAACACGCCGTGTTAGGCTTCCAGGACCTCGGCTAAGCAATTTTAACGGGTCGCCCGGTTCTTTTTTGATCCAGCCCGGTTCTTTTTTTTATCCAGCCTGGTTCTTTTTACACTTCCAGCTGGAGCTCGGGAGCGGCTTTTTGCACAAGAACACGCCGTGTTAGGCTTCCAGGACCTCGGCTAAGCAATTTTAACGGGTCGCCCGGTTCTTTTTTGATCCAGCCCGGTTCTTTTTTTTATCCAGCCTGGTTCTTTTTACACTTCCAGCTGGAGCTCGGGAGCGGCTTTTTGCACAAGAACACGCCGTGTTAGGCTTCCAGGACCTCGGCTAAGCAATTTTAACGGGTCGCCCGGTTCTTTTTTTTATCCAGCCCGGTTCTTTTTTTATCCAGCCCGGTTCTTTTTACACTTCCAGCTGGAGCTCGGGAGCGGCTTTTTGCACAAGATCACGCCGTGTTAGGCTTCCAGGACCTCGGCTAAGCAATTTTAACGGGTCGCCCGGTTCTTTTTTGATCCAGCCCGGTTCTTTTTTTTATCCAGCCTGGTTCTTTTTACACTTCCAGCTGGAGCTCGGGAGCGGCTTTTTGCACAAGAACACGCCGTGTTAGGCTTCCAGGACCTCGGCTAAGCAATTTTAACGGGTCGCCCGGTTCTTTTTTGATCCAGCCCGGTTCTTTTTTTTATCCAGCCCGGTTCTTTTTACACTTCCAGCTGGAGCTCGGGAGCGGCTTTTTGCACAAGAACACGCCGTGTTAGGCTTCCAGGACCTCGGCTAAGCAATTTTAACGGGTCGCCCGGTTCTTTTTTGATCCAGCCCGGTTCTTTTTTTTATCCAGCCTGGTTCTTTTTACACTTCCAGCTGGAGCTCGGGAGCGGCTTTTTGCACAAGAACACGCCGTGTTAGGCTTCCAGGACCTCGGCTAAGCAATTTTAACGGGTCGCCCGGTTCTTTTTTGATCCAGCCCGGTTCTTTTTTTTATCCAGCCTGGTTCTTTTTACACTTCCAGCTGGAGCTCGGGAGCGGCTTTTTGCACAAGATCACGCCGTGTTAGGCTTCCAGGACCTCGGCTAAGCAATTTTAACGGGTCGCCCGGTTCTTTTTTGATCCAGCCCGGTTCTTTTTTTTATCCAGCCTGGTTCTTTTTACACTTCCAGCTGGAGCTCGGGAGCGGCTTTTTGCACAAGAACACGCCGTGTTAGGCTTCCAGGACCTCGGCTAAGCAATTTTAACGGGTCGCCCGGTTCTTTTTTGATCCAGCCCGGTTCTTTTTTTTATCCAGCCCGGTTCTTTTTACACTTCCAGCTGGAGCTCGGGAGCGGCTTTTTGCACAAGATCACGCCGTGTTAGGCTTCCAGGACCTCGGCTAAGCAATTTTAACGGGTCGCCCGGTTCTTTTTTGATCCAGCCCGGTTCTTTTTTTTATCCAGCCTGGTTCTTTTTACACTTCCAGCTGGAGCTCGGGAGCGGCTTTTTGCACAAGATCACGCCGTGTTAGGCTTCCAGGACCTCGGCTAAGCAATTTTAACGGGTCGCCCGGTTCTTTTTTTGATCCAGCCCGGTTCTTTTTTTATCCAGCCTGGTTCTTTTTACACTTCCAGCTGGAGCTCGGCAGCGGCTATTTGCACAAGATCACGCCGGGTTAGGCTTCCAGAGCCCCGGCTAAGCAATTTTACCGGGCCGCCCGGTTCTTTTTTTGAACCAGCCCGGTTCTTTTTACACTTCCAGCTGGAGCTCAGCAGCGGCTTTTTGCACAAGATCACGCCGGGTTAGGCTTCCAGGAACTCGGCTAAGCACTTCTAACGGGTCGCCCGGTTCTTTTGTTTATCCAGCCCGGTTCTTTTTCCACTTCCAGCTGGAGCTCAGCAGCGGCTTTTTGCACAAGATCACGCCGGGTTAGGCTTCCAGGACCTCGGCTAAGCACTTGTAACGGGCCCTGGTCCACCCCTGCCAGCGCATTTCAAAACTTGGCATTAATTTCGACCTAAGAGACGAAGTCTGATTTTTTTCTACCACTTGGGCGGCCTTTTTGCACCCAGAACACCCGCACCGGCACCATAAATTCGAAGGGTGCCGAGTGCGTCGGCGCAGATTCTGCGACGGAGTGACACTTCCCTCTTGTGGACATTCGGCGGTAGGTGAAATGCGCACTCGGTCTTCTCTTTTCTTTTCCTTCCAGTGAAACTTTGGCAACATTCTGCGAGCTGCTGGCTTCCAGAACCTCGGCCAAGCAGGTGGAGGATTTTTTTCCACTTCCAGCTGGAGGTGAGGAGGGACTTTTTGGGCAAGATCACGCCGACTTAGCAAGCAAGGTGGAAGTGCCAGCATGCTCCGTGGCTGGAAGTGTCTCCACACTCCAGCACCCTCCCTGCCTATGGAAGTGTGGAGCTCCAGCACCCTCCCTGCCTATGGAAGTGTGGAGCTCCAGCACCCTCCCTGCCTATGGAAGTGTGGAGCTCCAGCACCCTCCCTGCCTATGGAAGTGTGGAGCTCCAGCACCCTCCCTGCCTATGGAAGTGTGGAGCTCCAGCACCCTCCCTGCCTATGGAAGTGTGGAGCTCCAGCACCCTCCCTGCCTATGGAAGTGTGGAGCTCCAGCACCCTCCGTGCCTATGGAAGTGTGGAGCTCCAGCACCCTCCGTGCCTAGGGAAGTGTGGAGCTCCAGCACCCTCCGTGCCTATGGAAGAGCCACCTCCGCGGGCATGCTGCTCAACCACGCCGGCCCAGAGTTCCAGCCGCTCGGCTACACTCTCTCACAAGCCCCGCCTGGAGCTCCCCAGCCCGCCCCTGGTACCTCAACTACCGAGGCCAGCCGCTCGACCAGGCCGGCCCAGAGTTCCAGCCGCTCGGCTTCACTCTCTCACAAGCCCCGCCTGGAGCTCCCCAGCCCGCCCCTGGTACCTCAACTACCGAGGCCAGCCGCTCGACCACGCCGGCGCAGAGTTCCAGCCGCTCGGTTAAGCTCTGCCACTCTCCCGCTAAGCAGCCACCGGTAACGGGGAAATGTCGCCGCCTTGTGGACACGCCCTTGTAAATGAATGGGCTTTCGCACTTAGTGCAATTTTCGCCAGCTCCGTGGCTGCAAGTATGGAGCTCTGGAGCTATGGAGCTATGGAGCCACCAGCCAGCACCCTCCGTGGCTCAACCACGCCGGCCCAGAGTTCCAGCCGCTCGGCTTCACTCTCTCACAAGCCCCGCCTGGAGCTCCCCAGCCCGCCCCTGGTACCTCAACTACCGAGGCCAGCCGCTCGACCAGGCCGGCCGAGAGTTCCAGCCGCTCGGCTTCACTCTCTCACAAGACCCGCCTGGAGCTCCCTGCCCCACCCCTGGTACCTCAACTACCGAGGCCAGCCGCTCGACCACGCCGGCGCAGAGTTCCAGCCGCTCGGATAAGCTCTGTCACTCACCCGCCGCGCAGCCACCGGTAACGGGGAAATGTCGCCGCCTGGCGGACACGCCGTTGTAAATGAATGGGCTTTCGCACTTAGTGCAATTTTCGCCAACTCTCTGACTGGAGCTATGGAAGTATGGAGCTATGGAGCCACCAGCCACCCAGGCTGGAGCTATGGAGCCATGGAGCTCTGGTGCTATGGAGCTCTGGAGGTATGGAGCTATGGAGCTATGGAGCTATGGAGCTATGGAGCCCTGGAGCTCTGGAGGTATGGAGCTATGGTGCTATGGAGCTCTGAAGCCATGGAGCTCTGGTGCTATGGAGCTCTGGAGCTCTGGAGGTATGGAGCTCTGGAGGTATGGAGCTATGGAGCCCTGGAGCCCTGGAGCTATGGAGCCCTGGAGCTATGGAGCCCTGGAGCCCTGGAGCTATGGAGCCCTGGAGCTATGGAGCTATGGAGCCCTGGAGCTATGGAGCTATGGAGCTCTGGTGCTATGGAGCTATGGAGCTCTGGTGCTATGGAGCTATGGAGCTCTGGTGCTATGGAGCTATGGAGCTCTGGTGCTATGGAGCTATGGAGCTCTGGTGCTATGGAGCTATGGAGCTCTGGTGCTATGGAGCTCTGGTGCTATGGAGCTATGGAGCTCTGGTGCTATGGAGCTATGGAGCTCTGGTGCTATGGAGCTATGGAGCTCTGGTGCTATGGAGCTATGGAGCTCTGGAGGTATGGAGCTATGGAGGTATGGAGCCACCAGCCAGCACCCTCCGAGGCTGGATCAATGGAAGTGTTTTAGGTACCAGGCAGCCAAAGGGCCGAGGCCTCACGCTCGACCACGCCGGCGCAGAGTTCCAGCCGCTCGGATAAGCTCTGTCACTCACCCGCCGCGCAGCCACCGGTAACGGGGAAATGTCGCCGCCTTGTGGACACGCCGTTGTAAATGAATGGGCTTTCGCACTTAGTGCAATTTTCGCCAACTCTCTGACTGGAGCTATGGAAGTATGGAGCTATGGAGCCACCAGCCACCCAGGCTGGAGCTATGGAGCTCTGGAGGTATGGAGCTCTGGTGCTATGGAAGTATGGAGCTATGGAGCTATGGAGCTCTGGTGCTATGGAGCTATGGAGCTCTGGTGCTATGGAGCTATGGAGCTCTGGTGCTATGGAGCTATGGAGCTCTGGTGCTATGGAGTTCTGGTGCTATGGAGCTATGGAGCTCTGGTGCTATGGAGCTATGGAGCTCTGGTGCTATGGAGCTATGGAGCTCTGGTGCTATGGAGCTATGGAGCTCTGGTGCTATGGAGCTATGGAGCTCTGGTGCTATGGAGCTATGGAGCTCTGGTGCTATGGAGCTATGGAGCTCTGGTGCTATGGAGCTATGGAGCTCTGGTGCTATGGAGCTATGGAGCTCTGGTGCTATGGAGCTATGGAGCTCTGGTGCTATGGAGCTATGGAGCTCTGGTGCTATGGAGCTATGGAGCTATGGAGCTCTGGTGCTATGGAGCTATGGAGCTCTGGTGCTATGGAGCTATGGAGCTCTGGTGCTATGGAGCTATGGAGCTCTGGTGCTATGGAGCTCTGGTGCTATGGAGCTATGGAGCTCTGGTGCTATGGAGCTCTGGAGCTCTGGAGGTATGGAGCTATGGAGCCACCAGCCAGCACCCTCCGTGGCTGGATCAATGGAAGTGTTTTAGGTACCAGGCAGCCAAAGGGCCGAGGCCTCACGCTCGACCACGCCGGCGCAGAGTTCCAGCCGCTCGGATAAGCTCTGTCACTCACCCGCCGCGCAGCCACCGGTAACGGGGAAATGTCGCCGCCTTGTGGACACGCCGTTGTAAATGAATGGGCTTTCGCACTTAGTGCAATTTTAGCACACTCTCTGACTGGAGCTATGGAAGTATGGAGCTATGGAGCCACCAGCCACCCAGGCTGGAGCTATGGAGCTATGGAGCTCTGGTGCTATGGAGCTATGGAGCTCTGGTGCTATGGAGCTATGGAGCTCTGGTGCTATGGAGCTATGGAGCTCTGGTGCTATGGAGCTATGGAGCTCTGGTGCTATGGAGCTATGGAGCTCTGGTGCTATGGAGCTATGGAGCTCTGGTGCTATGGAGCTATGGAGCTCTGGTGCTATGGAGCTATGGAGCTATGGAGCCACCAGCCAGCACCCTCCGTGGCTGGATCAATGGAAGTGTTTTAGGTACCAGGCAGCCAAAGGGCCGGGGCCTCACGCTCGACCACGCCGGCGCAGAGTTCCAGCCGCTCGGATAAGCTCTGTCACTCACCCGCCGCGCAGCCACCGGTAACGGGGAAATGTCGCCGCCTTGTGGACACGCCGTTGTAAATGAATGGGCTTTCGCACTTAGTGCAATTTTAGCACACTCTCTGACTGGAGCTATGGAAGTATGGAGCTATGGAGCCACCAGCCACCCAGGCTGGAGCTATGGAGCTATGGAGCTCTGGTGCTATGGAGCTATGGAGCTCTGGTGCTATGGAGCTATGGAGCTCTGGTGCTATGGAGCTATGGAGCTCTGGTGCTATGGAGCTATGGAGCTCTGGTGCTATGGAGCTATGGAGCTCTGGTGCTATGGAGCTATGGAGCTCTGGTGCTATGGAGCTATGGAGCTCTGGTGCTATGGAGCTATGGAGCTCTGGTGCTATGGAGCTATGGAGCTCTGGTGCTATGGAGCTATGGAGCTCTGGAGGTATGGAGCTATGGAGGTATGGAGCCACCAGCCAGCACCCTCCGAGGCTGGATCAATGGAAGTGTTTTAGGTACCAGGCAGCCAAAGGGCCGAGGCCTCACGCTCGACCACGCCGGCGCAGAGTTCCAGCCGCTCGGATAAGCTCTGTCACTCACCCGCCGCGCAGCCACCGGTAACGGGGAAATGTCGCCGCCTGGCGGACACGCCGTTGTAAATGAATGGGCTTTCACACTTAGTGCAATTTTCGCCAACTCTCTGACTTAGAGCTATGGAAGTATGGAGCTATGGAGCCACCAGCCACCCAGGCTGGAGCTATGGAGCTCTGGAGGTATGGAGCTCAGGTGCTATGGAAGTATGGAGCTATGGAGCTATGGAAGTATGGAGCTATGGAGCTATGGAGCTCTGGAAGTATGGAGCTATGGAGCTCTGGAGGTATGGAGCTATGGAGCCCTGGAGCCCTGGAGCTATGGAGCTCTGGTGCTATGGAGGTATGGAGCTCTGGAGGTATGGAGCTCTGGAGGTATGGAGCTATGGAGCTATGGAGCCCTGGAGCTATGGAGCTATGGAGCCCTGGAGCTATGGAGCTATGGAGCCCTGGAGCTATGGAGCTATGGAGCTCTGGTGCTATGGAGCTATGGAGCTCTGGTGCTATGGAGCTATGGAGCTCTGGTGCTATGGAGCTATGGAGCTCTGGTGCTATGGAGCTATGGAGCTCTGGAAGTATGGAGCTATGGAGCTCTGGAGGTATGGAGCTATGGAGCCCTGGAGCTATGGAGCCCTGGAGCTATGGAAGTATGGAGCTCTGGTGCTATGGAGCTATGGAGCTCTGGTGCTATGGAGCTATGGAGCTCTGGAGCTATGGAGCTCTGGAGGTATGGAGCTATGGAGCTATGGAGCTCTGGAGGTATGGAGCTATGGAGCTATGGAAGTATGGAGCTCTGGTGCTATGGAGCTATGGAGCTCTGGTGCTATGGAGCTATGGAGCTCTGGTGCTATGGAGCTATGGAGCTATGGAGCTCTGGAAGTATGGAGCTCTGGTGCTATGGAGCTATGGAGCTCTGGTGCTATGGAGCTATGGAGCTCTGGTGCTATGGAGCTATGGAGCTCTGGTGCTATGGAGCTCTGGTGCTATGGAGCTCTGGTGCTATGGAGCTATGGAGCTCTGGTGCTATGGAGCTATGGAGCTCTGGAGGTATGGAGCTCTGGAGGTATGGAGCTCTGGAGGTATGGAGCTTTGGAGCCCTGGAGCTCTGGAGGTATGGAGCTATGGTGCTATGGAGCTCTGAAGCCATGGAGCTCTGGTGCTATGGAGCTCTGGAGCTCTGGAGGTATGGAGCTCTGGAGGTATGGAGCTATGGAGCCCTGGAGCTCTGGAGGTATGGAGCTATGGTGCTATGGAGCTCTGAAGCCATGGAGCTCTGGTGCTATGGAGCTCTGGAGCTCTGGAGGTATGGAGCTCTGGAGGTATGGAGCTATGGAGCCCTGGAGCTCTGGAGGTATGGAGCTATGGTGCTATGGAGCTCTGAAGCCATGGAGCTCTGGTGCTATGGAGCTCTGGAGCTCTGGAGGTATGGAGCTCTGGAGGTATGGAGCTCTGGAGGTATGGAGCTATGGAGCCCTGGAGCTCTGGAGGTATGGAGCTATGGTGCTATGGAGCTCTGAAGCCATGGAGCTCTGGTGCTATGGAGCTCTGGAGGTATGGAGCTCTGGAGGTATGGAGCTCTGGAGGTATGGAGCTATGGAGCCCTGGAGCTCTGGAGGTATGGAGCTATGGTGCTATGGAGCTCTGAAGCCATGGAGCTCTGGTGCTATGGAGCTATGGAGCTCTGGTGCTATGGAGCTATGGAGGTATGGAGCCACCAGCCAGCACCCTCCGTGGCTGGATCAATGGAAGTGTTTTAGGTACCAGGCAGCCAAAGGGCCGAGGCCTCACGCTCGACCACGCCGGCGCAGAGTTCCAGCCGCTCGGATAAGCTCTGTCACTCACCCGCCGCGCAGCCACCGGTAACGGGGAAATGTCGCCGCCTTGTGGACACGCCGTTGTAAATGAATGGGCTTTCGCACTTAGTGCAATTTTCGCCAACTCTCTGACTTAGAGCTATGGAAGTATGGAGCTATGGAGCCACCAGCCACCCAGGCTGGAGCTCTGGAGCTCTGGAGGTATGGAGCTCTGGTGCTATGGAAGTATGGAGCTCTGGTGCTATGGAAGTATGGAGCTATGGAGGTATGGAAGTATGGAGCTATGGAAGTATGGAGCTATGGAGCTCTGGAAGTATGGAGCTATGGAGCTCTGGAGGTATGGAGCCCTGGAGCTATGGAGCCCTGGAGCTATGGAAGTATGGAGCTCTGGTGCTATGGAGCTATGGAGCTCTGGTGCTATGGAGCTATGGAGCTATGGAGCTCTGGAGCTATGGAGCTCTGGAGGTATGGAGCTATGGAGCTATGGAGCTCTGGAGGTATGGAGCTATGGAGCTATGGAAGTATGGAGCTCTGGTGCTATGGAGCTATGGAGCTCTGGTGCTATGGAGCTATGGAGCTCTGGTGCTATGGAGCTATGGAGCTATGGAGCTCTGGAAGTATGGAGCTCTGGTGCTATGGAGCTATGGAGCTCTGGTGCTATGGAGCTATGGAGCTCTGGTGCTATGGAGCTCTGGTGCTATGGAGCTCTGGTGCTATGGAGCTATGGAGCTCTGGTGCTATGGAGCTCTGGAGGTATGGAGCTCTGGAGGTATGGAGCTCTGGAGGTATGGAGCTATGGAGCCCTGGAGCTCTGGAGGTATGGAGCTATGGTGCTATGGAGCTCTGAAGCCATGGAGCTCTGGTGCTATGGAGCTATGGAGCTCTGGTGCTATGGAGCTATGGAGCTATGGAGCTCTGGAAGTATGGAGCTCTGGTGCTATGGAGCTATGGAGCTCTGGTGCTATGGAGCTATGGAGCTCTGGTGCTATGGAGCTATGGAGCTCTGGTGCTATGGAGCTCTGGTGCTATGGAGCTCTGGTGCTATGGAGCTATGGAGCTCTGGTGCTATGGAGCTATGGAGCTCTGGAGGTATGGAGCTCTGGAGGTATGGAGCTCTGGAGGTATGGAGCTATGGAGCCCTGGAGCTCTGGAGGTATGGTGCTATGGTGCTATGGAGCTCTGAAGCCATGGAGCTCTGGTGCTATGGAGCTCTGGAGCTCTGGAGGTATGGAGCTCTGGAGGTATGGAGCTATGGAGCCCTGGAGCTCTGGAGGTATGGAGCTATGGTGCTATGGAGCTCTGAAGCCATGGAGCTCTGGTGCTATGGAGCTCTGGAGCTCTGGAGGTATGGAGCTCTGGAGGTATGGAGCTCTGGAGGTATGGAGCTATGGAGCCCTGGAGCTCTGGAGGTATGGAGCTATGGTGCTATGGAGCTCTGAAGCCATGGAGCTCTGGTGCTATGGAGCTCTGGAGGTATGGAGCTCTGGAGGTATGGAGCTCTGGAGGTATGGAGCTATGGAGCCCTGGAGCTCTGGAGGTATGGAGCTATGGTGCTATGGAGCTCTGAAGCCATGGAGCTCTGGTGCTATGGAGCTCTGGTGCTATGGAGCTCTGGAGGTATGGAGCTCTGGAGGTATGGAGCTCTGGAGGTATGGAGCTATGGAGCCCTGGAGCTCTGGAGGTATGGAGCTATGGTGCTATGGAGCTCTGAAGCCATGGAGCTCTGGTGCTATGGAGCTATGGAGCTCTGGTGCTATGGAGCTCTGGAGGTATGGAGCCACCAGCCAGCACCCTCCGTGGCTGGATCAATGGAAGTGTTTTAGGTACCAGGCAGCCAAAGGGCCGAGGCCTCACGCTCGACCACGCCGGCGCAGAGTTCCAGCCGCTCGGATAAGCTCTGTCACTCACCCGCCGCGCAGCCACCGGTAACGGGGAAATGTCGCCGCCTGGCGGACACGCCGTTGTAAATGAATGGGCTTTCGCACTTAGTGCAATTTTCGCCAACTCTCTGACTGGAGCTATGGAAGTATGGAGCTATGGAGCCACCAGCCACCCAGGCTGGAGCTATGGAGCTCTGGAGGTATGGAGCTATGGAGCCCTGGAGCTATGGAGCTATGGAGCCCTGGAGCTATGGAGCCCTGGAGCTATGGAGCTATGGAGCTCTGGTGCTATGGAGCTATGGAGCTCTGGTGCTATGGAGCTATGGAGCTCTGGTGCTATGGAGCTATGGAGCTCTGGTGCTATGGAGCTATGGAGCTCTGGTGCTATGGAGCTATGGAGCTCTGGTGCTATGGAGCTATGGAGCTCTGGTGCTATGGAGCTATGGAGCTCTGGTGCTATGGAGCTATGGAGCTCTGGTGCTATGGAGCTATGGAGCTATGGAGCCACCAGCCAGCACCCTCCGTGGCTGGATCAATGGAAGTGTTTTAGGTACCAGGCAGCCAAAGGGCCGGGGCCTCACGCTCGACCACGCCGGCGCAGAGTTCCAGCCGCTCGGATAAGCTCTGTCACTCACCCGCCACGCAGCCACCGGTAACGGGGAAATGTCGCCGCCTGGCGGACACGCCGTTGTAAATGAATGGGCTTTCGCACTTAGTGCAATTTTCGCCAACTCTCTGACTGGAGCTATGGAAGTATGGAGCTATGGAGCCACCAGCCAGCACCCTCCGCGGCTGGAGCTATGGAAGTATGGAGCTATGGAGCTATGGAGCTATGGAAGTATGGGGCTATGGAAGTATGGAGCTATGGAGCTCCGGGGCTATGGAGCTCCGGGGCTATGGAGCTCCGGGGCTATGGAGCTATGGAGCTCCGGGGCTATGGAGCTCCGGGGCTATGGAGCTCCGGGGCTATGGAGCTCTGGAGCTATGGAAGTATGGATGATCCAGCACCCTCCGTGGCTGACCGCTGGTGCTCGGGGCCGGTGAACTCGGCACCCGCCTCCGGCGGGTGCCTCGGTGACCGCCGTCGCTTGGGGCCAGTGAACTCGGCACCCGCCTTCGGCGGGTGCCTCGGTGACCGGTTGTCGCTTGGGGCCAGTGAACTCGGCACCCGCCTTCGGCGGGTGCCTCGGTGACCGGTTGTCGCTTGGGGCCGGTGAACTCGGCACCCGCCTTCGGCGGGTGCCTCGGTGACCGGTTGTCGCTTGGGGCCGGTGAACTCGGCACCCGCCTTCGGCGGGTGCCTCGGTGACCGGTTGTCGCTTGGGGCCGGTGAACTCGGCACCCGCCTTCGGCGGGTGCCTCGGTGGCGGTCGGGGTTGGTGCTTGGGGACCGGCTTCGCTTCTGGAAGTCTGGGGGAGGCGGTCTGGTGGTGGTGGCCGACGTTGATGGTGGTGGGGCGGGAAGAAGAAGGTTATAGTCCCCAGCCCGCCGCATAGGAAAATTTTAGGTACCAGGAGTGGATTTTTTTTTGCACCGGCGGTTAGTGGCCGACGCCTTGGTTTGGTGT
>NW_028232310.1:0-10000 GCF_054491065.1 Syngnathus leptorhynchus | reverse complement strand
GAGCGCCGCTACTCAGCAAGTAAACGAGAGGGAGCTGCGCCCGGCCTCGTAAGACGCCTCTTCTCCGGTGCGAGCGCCCCGACGCCGCTGGCCGCCGCCGCCGCCTTGCCGCTATCCCGCCGCGCGTTTGGGGAGGGAGGGCGACCCGTAGGACGGCCCGCCGACTACACGACCGTTTGGCAGAGCGAGTGCAAGGTTAGGCGAGCTGGGCGGTAACTCGGGTTAGTCTGGGGAGACTCGCGGTGGACAGGGTGGCGCGAATCCGGCCGGGCGGCCCCATCGATTAAGCATTGGTAGGGAGCCGAGGATGAGCCGTGCGAAGTGGCCTCGGAGGCGGTCCGTGGGGGACGACGGGGGGGGACGGGCGTCGGCCCTCCGGCCCGAGCAGAGAACGTTCGGTCACCCAAGCGGGAATCTGCGCCCCGGCCCGAGTCGGACTCGGTCGGTGCGGCCCGCTGAGGCCCTCAACTATTCCCGTACGCGGGGGTCGGGAGCTGCGGCGCTGCGCCGGCGACTTACCCGCGCGAGGCACGCACTGCGTGCGGCCAGGATGCGGAGTTGGATCGGCGCTGGTTGGGAACCCTCGGGGAACGAAGGCGGACGGCGGCCAGCCGGCGCCGACGAACCCGTCGGGGAGGGGGCTGGTGGCAGGCGCGATCGGCACTATTGCTGACTGCCGGGAGGGAAGCTGCGCCCCGGCCGAGTCAGACTCAGCCGTTGCGGCCCCCCCGAGCCCGCAGCGCGTAGCGCGGAAGCCATACGCCCCCCCCGATGCGGAGCGACAGACGCCCCCGCGACCGCGGTTGGTCGGGAAGGCTTTTCGGATAGAGGTCGGACGGTGTGTGTGGACGGCTTCCCGTGGTGCCGCCGCTATCAAGCCGGAGGGTTTGAGAAACGACATTCGCGGAAGGACCGGCGCGGCCGGCGGACGCTCGCACGCGCGGCGCCCGACACTCAGCCGCTCGCTCGGCCTCCGTGGATCGTGGCTAGGTGGGATGGATGCCAAACCGGGTCGTCTCGGTCTCGCCGCAGTACGGTCGCGCCGGGGCCTGCGGGGCGGCGCGGGGAGCGCACGCTCACGCGGCGGCCGGGGCGCTAGAGTGCGACCCGCAGTGGGTAGGAACCGTCCACCCGACGTCGGACGAGCCGAGGCCGATGGAGGCCCTACCAAGGCGGGTCATGAGTGCCAGTCGGTCAGTTGGGTGAGGGGGTACTCGGAGGCCCGCCGGGAGCAGACGGGCGACCGGGGATGGGGGGCGTACGCGGGCGGGCGCCGGGAGAAGACGGCCCGTCCGGGGTCGAATCTCGGCCTGTGTTTTCGGAGCCGGCCGGGCATCACGCTCCCTCCTTGGATGGACAACATTCGTAGTTGACACTTTGTGTCATTTTATCCGAGCGGGCGGGCGCCTCGAGAGGCGGACCGTCCGGGGCGACTCTCGGCCTGTGTTTTCGGAGCCGGCCGGGCCTCACGCTCCCTCCTTGGATGGACAACATTCGTAGTTGACACTTTGTGTCATTTTATCCGAGCAGACGGGCGCCGCGAGGCGGACCGTCCGGGGCGACTCTCGGCCTGTGTTTTCGGAGCCGGCCGGGCATCACGCTCCCTCCTTGGATGGACAACATTCGTAGTTGACACTTTGTGTCATTTTATCCGAGCGGGCGGGCGCCTCGAGAGGCGGACCGTCCGGGGCGACTCTCGGCCTGTGTTTAAGGAGCCGGCCGGGCATCACGCTCCTTCCTTGGATGGACAACATTCGTAGTTGACACTTTGTGTCATTTTATCCGAGCGGGCGGGCGCCGCGAGGCGGACCGTCCGGGGCGACTCTCGGCCTGTGTTTAAGGAGCCGGCCGGGCATCACGCTCCTTCCTTGGATGGACAACATTCGCAGTTGACACTTTGTGTCATTTTATCCGAGCAGACGGGCGCCGCGAGGCGGACCGTCCGGGGCGACTCTCGGCCTGTGTTTTCGGAGCCGGCCGGGCATCACGCTCCCTCCTTGGATGGACAACATTCGTAGTTGACACTTTGTGTCATTTTATCCGAGCAGACGGGCGCCGCGAGGCGGACCGTCCGGGGCGACTCTCGGCCTGTGTTTAAGGAGCCGGCCGGGCATCACGCTCCTTCCTTGGATGGACAACATTCGTAGTTGACACTTTGTGTCATTTTATCCGAGCGGGCGGGCGCCGCGAGGCGGACCGTCCGGGGCGACTCTCGGCCTGTGTTTAAGGAGCCGGCCGGGCATCACGCTCCTTCCTTGGATGGACAACATTCGCAGTTGACACTTTGTGTCATTTTATCCGAGCAGACGGGCGCCGCGAGGCGGACCGTCCGGGGCGACTCTCGGCCTGTGTTTAAGGAGCCGGCCGGGCATCACGCTCCTTCCTTGGATGGACAACATTCGTAGTTGACACTTTGTGTCATTTTATCCGAGCGGGCGGGCGCCGCGAGGCGGACCGTCCGGGGCGACTCTCGGCCTGTGTTTAAGGAGCCGGCCGGGCATCACGCTCCTTCCTTGGATGGACAACATTCGCAGTTGACACTTTGTGTCATTTTATCCGAGCAGACGGGCGCCGCGAGGCGGACCGTCCGGGGCGACTCTCGGCCTGTGTTTTCGGAGCCGGCCGGGCATCACGCTCCCTCCTTGGATGGACAACATTCGTAGTTGACACTTTGTGTCATTTTATCCGAGCAGACGGGCGCCGCGAGGCGGACCGTCCGGGGCGACTCTCGGCCTGTGTTTAAGGAGCCGGCCGGGCATCACGCTCCTTCCTTGGATGGACAACATTCGCAGTTGACACTTTGTGTCATTTTGTTCGGCCTGTGTTTAAGGAGGCGGCCGTCCTCCACTCGGTCCGTGTTTAAGGAGCGACACTCGCGCTCCGGTTCGGCCTGTATTTAGGGAGGCGGCCGTCCTCCGCTTGGTCTGTGTTAAGGGCGACACTCGGTCCATGTTTGAGGAGCCTGGCCCTGACGCTCCTCTCCGGCCTGTGTTTAAGGAGGCGGCCGTCCTCCCCTTGGTCTGTGTTAAGGGCGACACTCGGTCCATGTTTGAGGAGCCTGGCCCTGACGCTCCTCTCCGGCCTGTGTTTAAGGAGGCGGCCGTCCTCCCCTTGGTCTGTGTTAAGGGCGACACTCGGTCCATGTTTGAGGAGCCTGGCCCTGACGCTCCTCTCCGGCCTGTGTTTAAGGAGGCGGCCGTCCTCCCCTTGGTCTGTGTTAAGGGCGACACTCGGTCCATGTTTGAGGAGCCTGGCCCTGACGCTCCTCTCCGGCCTGTGTTTAAGGAGGCGGCCGTCCTCCCCTTGGTCTGTGTTAAGGGCGACACTCGGTCCGTGTTTAAGGAGCCTGGCCCTCGCGCTCCGGTTCGGCCTGTATTTAGGGAGGCGGCCGTCCTCCGCTTGGTCTGTGTTAAGGGCGACACTCGGTCCATGTTTGAGGAGCCTGGCCCTGACGCTCCTCTCCGGCCTGTGTTTAAGGAGGCGGCCGTCCTCCCCTTGGTCTGTGTTAAGGGCGACACTCGGTCCGTGTTTAAGGAGCGGCCCTCGCGCTCCGGTTCGGCCTGTATTTAGGGAGGCGGCCGTCCTCCGCTTGGTCTGTGTTAAGGGCGACACTCGGTCCGTGTTTAAGGAGCCGGCCCTGACGCTCCTCTTCGGCCTGTGTTTAAGGAGGCGGCCGTCCTCCACTTCCTTCCATGCACCACCACATTCGCAGTTGACACTTTGCCATTTTTTCAGAGAGGTGACACTTAGTCGTTTTTTCGAAAGTTGACACTTAGTCGTTTTTTCGAAAGTTGACACTTTGCCGTTTTTTCAGAGAGGCGACACTTAGTCGTTTTTTCGAAAGTTGACACTTAGCCGTTTTTTCGAAAGTTGACACTTAGCCGTTTTTTCGAAAGTTGACACTTAGCCGTTTTTTCGAAAGTTGACACTTAGTCACTTTTTCGCCACAGTGACACCTCCAGCGCGTGCCACGGCGCTTTTCAGGTCTTCTATCCGACCTTGTGCTGTCGAGGACGGCGTGTCCGACGCCGTGGGGAGACCAGCACCATCTCCTCCATACTCGTAAACGGGGTGCTTTGGAAAACGGGGGGAAAGTCGATGAGTACACTGACTACTGGGACCATTTCATTGTACTCTGGCGCACCTGAAGACCAAAAAAGGTACTGCACCTTAGCCCGGGTACCTCACCCCCTGGTACCTCGAGGAGAACTTAGAAAAATTTCGACAAATTTTTGGTGAGCTCCAGGGAGAGAGGCTGATTTTTCGCTTTTTGAGGCCGACCGCCGAACCGGCGCGGGGCGGACTCACAAGCCCCGCAGAGCCGTGGGCACTTAGTCGTTTTTTCAGAGAGGCGACACTTAGTCGTTTTTTCAGAGGCGACACTTAGTCGTTTTTTCGAAAGTTGACACTTAGCCGTTTTTTCGAAAGTCGACACTTAGCCGTTTTTTTGGAAAGTTGACACTTAGTCGTTTTTTCGAAAGTTGACACTTAGTCGTTTTTTCGCCACAATTGGCTCTGAGCTCCAGGGGGAGAGCCTGGTTTTGCCTTATTTCAGGCCGGCTGGGGAACCGGCGCGGGTCGGATGCACGAGCCCGGCAGAGCCGTGGGCACTTAGAAAATTTTCGCCGATTAAGCTGGGACCTCCAGGCGGAGACCGGCATTCCTCGTCCTCGGGGTTCGACCCAGGAACCGGCGCTGGGCAGACGCCGTAGCCACGCAGAGCCGTGGGCACTTAGAAAATATTCGCCAAGTTGGCTCTGAGCTCCAGGCGGAGAGGCTGGTTTTGCCTTATTTCAGGCCGGCTGGGGAACCGGCGCGGGTCGGATGCACGAGCCCGCAGAGCCGTGGGCACTTTGCCATTTTCTCAGAGTCGACACTTAGTCGTTTTTTCAGAGAGGCGACACTCTGTCGTTTTTTCGAAAGTTGACACTTTGCCGTTTTTTCAGAGAGGCGACACTTAGCCGTTTTTTCGAAAGTTGACACTTAGCCGTTTTTTCGAAAGTCGACACTTAGCCGTTTTTTCAGAGATGTGACACTTTGCCGTTTTTTCGAAAGTCGACACTTAGCCGTTTTTTCAGAGATGTGACACTTAGAAACTTTTTGCCAAGTTGGCTGTGAGCTCCAGGAGGAGACCGTTATTTTTCGTCATTCGAGGCCGACTGCGGAACCGGCGCTGGGCGGACGCCAAAGCTCGGCAGGGCCGTGGGCACTTAGAAACTTTTTGCCAAGTTGGCTGTGAGCTCCAGGAGGAGACCGTTATTTTTCGTCATTCGAGGCCGACTGCGGAACCGGCGCTGAGCGGACGCCAAAGCTCGGCAGGGCCGTGGGCACTTAGAAACTTTTTGCCAAGTTGGCTGTGAGCTCCAGGAGGAGACCGTTATTTTTCGTCATTCGAGGCCGACTGCGGAACCGGCGCTGGGCGGACGCCAAAGCTCGGCAGGGCCGTGGGCACTTAGAAACTTTTTGCCAAGTTGGCTGTGAGCTCCAGGAGGACACCGTTATTTTTCGTCATTCGAGGCCGACTGCGGAACCGGCGCTGAGCGGACGCCAAAGCTCGGCAGGGCCGTGGGCACTTAGAAACTTTTTGCCAAGTTGGCTGTGAGCTCCAGGAGGAGACCGTTATTTTTCGTCATTCGAGGCCGACTGCGGAACCGGCGCTGGGCGGACGCCAAAGCTCGGCAGGGCCGTGGGCACTTAGAAACTTTTTGCCAAGTTGGCTGTGAGCTCCAGGAGGACACCGTTATTTTTCGTCATTCGAGGCCGACTGCGGAACCGGCGCTGAGCGGACGCCAAAGCTCGGCAGGGCCGTGGGCACTTAGAAACTTTTTGCCAAGTTGGCTGTGAGCTCCAGGAGGAGACCGTTATTTTTCGTCATTCGAGGCCGACTGCGGAACCGGCGCTGGGCGGACGCCAAAGCTCGGCAGGGCCGTGGGCACTTAGAAACTTTTTGCCAAGTTGGCTGTGAGCTCCAGGAGGAGACCGTTATTTTTCGTCATTCGAGGCCGACTGCGGAACCGGCGCTGGGCGGACGCCAAAGCTCGGCAGGGCCGTGGGCACTTAGAAACTTTTTGCCAAGTTGGCTGTGAGCTCCAGGAGGAGACCGTTATTTTTCGTCATTCGAGGCCGACTGCGGAACCGGCGCTGAGCGGACGCCAAAGCTCGGCAGGGCCGTGGGCACTTAGAAACTTTTTGCCAAGTTGGCTGTGAGCTCCAGGAGGAGACCGTTATTTTTCGTCATTCGAGGCCGACTGCGGAACCGGCGCTGGGCGGACGCCAAAGCTCGGCAGGGCCGTGGGCACTTAGAAACTTTTTGCCAAGTTGGCTGTGAGCTCCAGGAGGAGACCGTTATTTTTCGTCATTCGAGGCCGACTGCGGAACCGGCGCTGAGCGGACGCCAAAGCTCGGCAGGGCCGTGGGCACTTAGAAACTTTTTGCCAAGTTGGCTGTGAGCTCCAGGAGGAGACCGTTATTTTTCGTCATTCGAGGCCGACTGCGGAACCGGCGCTGGGCGGACGCCAAAGCTCGGCAGGGCCGTGGGCACTTAGAAACTTTTTGCCAAGTTGGCTGTGAGCTCCAGGAGGAGACCGTTATTTTTCGTCATTGGAGGCCGACTGCGGAACCGGCGCTGGGCGGACGCCAAAGCTCGGCAGGGCCGTGGGCACTTAGAAACTTTTTGCCAAGTTGGCTGTGAGCTCCAGGAGGAGACCGTTATTTTTCGTCATTCTAGGCCGGTTGCAGAACCGGCGCGGCTCGGATGCACGAGCCCGCAGAGCCGTGGGCACTTAGAAAATTTTCAGAGAGGCGACACTTTGCCATTTTTTCAGAGAGGTGACACTTAGTCGTTTTTTCGAAAGTTGACACTTAGCCGTTTTTTCGAAAGTTGACACTTAGTCGTTTTTTCGAAAGTTGACACTTAGTCGTTTTTTCGCCAAAGTGCCCACCTCCAGCGCGTGCCACGGCGCTTTCCAGGTCTTCTATCCGACCTTGTGCTGTCGAGGACGGCGTGTCCGACGCCGTGGGGAGACCAGCACCATCTCCTCCATACTCGTAAACGAGGTGCTTTGGAAAACGGGGGGAAAGTCGATGAGTACACTGACTACTGGGACCATTTCATTGTACTCTGGCGCACCTGAAGACCAAAAAAGGTACTGCACCTTAGCCCGGGTACCTCACCCCCTGGTACCTCGAGGAGAACTTAGAAAAATTTCGACAAATTTTTGGTGAGCTCCAGGGAGAGAGGCTGATTTTTCGCTTTTTGAGGCCGACCGCCGAACCGGCGCGGGGCGGACTCACAAGCCCCGCAGAGCCGTGGGCACTTAGTCGTTTTTTCGAAAGTTGACACTTAGCCGTTTTTTCGAAAGTTGACACTTAGCCGTTTTTTCGAAAGTCGACACTTAGCCGTTTTTTCGAAAGTTGACACTTAGTCGTTTTTTCGCTGATTTTGCTGGGACCTCCAGGCGAGGACCGGCGTTTTTCGTCTTCCGGGTTCGACCCGGGAACCAGCGCCGAGCGGACACATTCGCTCGCAAGTGCCGTTGGCACTTAGAAAATTTTTCGTTTGTCATGAGCTCCGGGCGGAGACCGGCGTTTTTCGTCTTCCGGGTTCGACCCGGGAACCAGCGCCGAGCGGACACATTCGCTCGCAAGTGCCGTTGGCACTTAGAAAATTTTTCGTTTGTCATGAGCTCCGGGCGGAGACCGGCGTTTTTCGTCTTCCGGGTTCGACCCGGGAACCAGCGCCGAGCGGACACATTCGCTCGCTAGTGCCGTTGGCACTTAGAAAATTTTTCGTTTGTCATGAGCTCCGGGCGGAGACCGGCGTTTTTTCGTCTTCCGGGTTCGACCCGGGAACCAGCGCCGAGCGGACACATTCGCTCGCTAGTGCCGTTGGCACTTAGAAAATTTTTCGTTTGTCATGAGCTCCGGGCGGAGAGCGGCGTTTTTCGTCTTCCGGGTTCGACCCGGGAACCAGCGCCGAGCGGACACATTCGCTCGCTAGTGCCGTTGGCACTTAGAAAATTTTTCGTTTGTCATGAGCTCCGGGCGGAGAGCGGCGTTTTTCGTCTTCCGGGTTCGACCCGGGAACCAGCGCCGAGCGGACACATTCGCTCGCTAGTGCCGTTGGCACTTAGAAAATTTTTCGTTTGTCATGAGCTCCGGGCGGAGACCGGCGTTTTTCGTCTTCCGGGTTCGACCCGGGAACCAGCGCCGAGCGGACACATTCGCTCGCTAGTGCCGTTGGCACTTAGAAAATTTTTCGTTTGTCATGAGCTCCGGGCGGAGACCGGCGTTTTTCGTCTTCCGGGTTCGACCCGGGAACCAGCGCCGAGCGGACACATTCGCTCGCTAGTGCCGTTGGCACTTAGAAAATTTTTCGTTTGTCATGAGCTCCGGGCGGAGACCGGCGTTTTTCGTCTTCCGGGTTCGACCCGGGAACCAGCGCCGAGCGGACACATTCGCTCGCTAGTGCCGTTGGCACTTAGAAAATTTTTCGTTTGTCATGAGCTCCGGGCGGAGACCGGCATTTTTCGTCATTCGAGGCCGACGGGGGAACCAGCCGGAGCGGACACGTTTGCTCGGAAGAGCCGTTGGCACTTAGAAAAAATTCCGTGTCTCGTGAGCTCCAGGGGGGACAGGCTGGTTTTATTCATCCGTAGCCGACATGGGAACCAGCGCGGAGCGGATTGGTGTTGCGCTGCCATATACCTCATCTCTCTCAGGAGTCCCCCCCTTATACGTGCCGATGGTGTTTTGGAAAACGGGGGGTAACTGGATGAGTACACTGACTAGGGGGACCAGTACACTAGCGAGTGGGACCAGTACACTGACTAGTGGGACCAACACACTATGAGCGCCTGGTACCTAAAATGGAAGTATAGAGGCCGAATTTCGGGCAAGATCACGCCGGGTTAGGCTTCCAGGACCTCGGCTAAGCAATTTTAACGGGTCGCCCGGTTCTTTTTTGATCCAGCCCGGTTCTTTTTTTATCCAGCCTGGTTCTTTTTACACTTCCAGCTGGAGCTCGGGAGCGGCTTTTTGCACAAGATCACGCCGTGTTAGGCTTCCAGGACCTCGGCTAAGCAATTTTAACGGGTCGCCCGGTTCTTTTTTGATCCAGCCCGGTTCTTTTTTTTATCCAGCCTGGTTCTTTTTACACTTCCAGCTGGAGCTCGGGAGCGGCTTTTTGCACAAGATCACGCCGTGTTAGGCTTCCAGGACCTCGGCCTAAGCAATTTTAACGGGTCGCCCGGTTCTTTTTTGATCCAGCCCGGTTCTTTTTTTTATCCAGCCCGGTTCTTTTTACACTTCCAGCTGGAGCTCGGGAGCGGCTTTTTGCACAAGATCACGCCGTGTTAGGCTTCCAGGACCTCGGCTAAGCAATTTTAACGGGTCGCCCGGTTCTTTTTTTTATCCAGCCCGGTTCTTTTTTTATCCAGCCCGGTTCTTTTTACACTTCCAGCTGAAGCTCGGGAGCGGCTTTTTGCACAAGAACACGCCGTGTTAGGCTTCCAGGACCTCGGCTAAGCAATTTTAACGGGTCGCCCGGTTCTTTTTTGATCCAGCCCGGTTCTTTTTTTTATCCAGCCCGGTTCTTTTTACACTTCCAGCTGGAGCTTGGGAGCGGCTTTTTGCACAAGATCACGCCGGGTTAGGCTTCCAGGACCTCGGCTAAGCAATTTTAACGGGTCGCCCGGTTCTTTTTTGATCCAGCCCGGTTCTTTTTTTTATCCAGCCTGGTTCTTTTTACACTTCCAGCTGGAGCTCGGGAGCGGCTTTTTGCACAAGATCACGCCGTGTTAGGCTTCCAGGACCTCGGCTAAGCAATTTTAACGGGTCGCCCGGTTCTTTTTTGATCCAGCCCGGTTCTTTTTTTTATCCAGCCTGGTTCTTTTTACACTTCCAGCTGGAGCTCGGGAGCGGCTTTTTGCACAAGATCACGCCGTGTTAGGCTTCCAGGACCTCGGCTAAGCAATTTTAACGGGTCGCCCGGTTCTTTTTT
>NW_028232309.1:50000-55635 GCF_054491065.1 Syngnathus leptorhynchus | reverse complement strand
AGCTCAGCAGCGGCTTTTTGCACAAGATCACGCCGGGTTAGGCTTCCAGGACCTCGGCTAAGCACTTCTAACGGGTCGCCCGGTTCTTTTTTTGAACCAGCCCGGTTCTTTTTACACTTCCAGCTGGAGCTCAGCAGCGGCTTTTTGCACAAGATCACGCCGGGTTAGGGTTCCAGGACCTCGGCTAAGCAATTTTAAAGGGCCGCCCGGTTCTTTTTTTGATCCAGCCCGGTTCTTTTTACACTTCCAGCTGGAGCTCAGCAGCGGCTTTTTGCACAAGATCACGCCGGGTTAGGCTTCCAGGACCTCGGCTAAGCACTTCTAACGGGCCCTGGTCCACCCCTGCCAGTGCATTTCAAAACTTGGCATTAATTTCGACCTAAGAGACGAAGTCTGATTTTTTTCTACCACTTGGGCGGCCTTTTTGCACCCAGAACACCCGCACCGGCACCATAAATTCGAAGGGTGCCGAGTGCGTCGGCGCAGATTCTGCGACGGAGTGACACTTCCCTCTTGTGGACATTCGGCGGTAGGTGAAATGCGCACTCGGTCTTCTCTTTTCTTTTCCTTCCAGTGAAACTTTGGCAACATTCTGCGAGCTGCTGGCTTCCAGAACCTCGGCCAAGCAGGTGGAGGATTTTTTTCCACTTCCAGCTGGAGGTGAGGAGGGACTTTTTGGGCAAGATCACGCCGACTTAGCAAGCAAGGTGGAAGTGCCAGCATGCTCCGTGGCTGGAAGTGTGGATGTGCCAGCACCCTCCCTGCCTATGGAAGTGTGGAGCTCCAGCACCCTCCCTGCCTATGGAAGTGTGGAGCTCCAGCACCCTCCCTGCCTATGGAAGTGTGGAGCTCCAGCACCCTCCCTGCCTATGGAAGTGTGGAGCTCCAGCACCCTCCCTGCCTATGGAAGTGTGGAGCTCCAGCACCCTCCCTGCCTATGGAAGTGTGGAGCTCCAGCACCCTCCCTGCCTATGGAAGTGTGGAGCTCCAGCACCCTCCCTGCCTATGGAAGTGTGGAGCTCCAGCACCCTCCCTGCCTATGGAAGTGTGGAGCTCCAGCACCCTCCCTGCCTATGGAAGTGTGGAGCTCCAGCACCCTCCGTGCCTAGGGAAGTGTGGAGCTCCAGCACCCTCCGTGCCTATGGAAGAGCCACCTCCGCGGGCATGCTGCTCAACCACGCCGGCCCAGAGTTCCAGCCGCTCGGCTACACTCTCTCACAAGCCCCGCCTGGAGCTCCCCAGCCCGCCCCTGGTACCTCAACTACCGAGGCCAGCCGCTCGACCAGGCCGGCCCAGAGTTCCAGCCGCTCGGATAAGCTCTGTCACTCTCCCGCTAAGCAGCCACCGGTAACGGGGAAATGTCGCCGCCTTGTGGACACGCCGTTGTAAATGAATGGGCTTTCGCACTTAGTGCAATTTTCGCCAGCTCCGTGGCTGCAAGTATGGAGCTATGGAGCTATGGAGCCACCAGACAGGCTGGAGCTCTGGAGCTATGGAAGTATGGAGCTCTGGAGCTATGGAGCTATGGAGCTATGGAGCTCTGGGGCTATGGAGCTATGGAGCTATGGAGCTCTGGAGCTCTGGTGCTATGGAGCTCTGGAGCTCTGGTGCTATGGAGCTATGGAGCTATGGAGCTATGGAGCTATGGAGCTATGGAAGTCTGGAGCTATGGAAGTATGGAGCTATGGAAGTATGGAGCTATGGAGCTATGGAGCTATGGAGCCACCAGCCAGCACCCTCCGTGGCTCAACCACGCCGGCCCAGAGTTCCAGCCGCTCGGCTTCACTCTCTCACAAGCCCCGCCTGGAGCTCCCCAGCCCGCCCCTGGTACCTCAACTACCGAGGCCAGCCGCTCGACCAGGCCGGCCCAGAGTTCCAGCCGCTCGGCTTCACTCTCTCACAAGACCCGCCTGGAGCTCCCCGGCCCACCCCTGGTACCTCAACTACCGAGGCCAGCCGTTCGACCACGCCGGCGCAGAGTTCCAGCCGCTCGGATAAGCTCTGTCACTCTCCTGCCGCGCAGCCACCGGTAACGGGGAAATGTCGCCGCCTTGTGGACACGCCCTTGTAAATGAATGGGCTTTCGCACTTAGTGCAATTTTCGCCAACTCTCTGACTGGAGCTATGGAAGTATGGAGCTATGGAGCCACCAGCCACCCAGGCTGGAGCTATGGAGCTCTGGTGCTATGGAGCTCTGGTGCTATGGAGCTATGGAGCTCTGGAGCTCTGGTGCTATGGAGCTATGGAGCTCTGGAAGTATGGAGCTATGGAGCTCTGGAGGTATGGAGCTATGGAGCCCTGGAGCCCTGGAGCTATGGAGCCCTGGAGCTATGGAGCCCTGGAGCCCTGGAGCTATGGAGCCCTGGAGCTATGGAGCTATGGAGCTCTGGTGCTATGGAGCTATGGAGCTCTGGTGCTATGGAGCTATGGAGCTCTGGTGCTATGGAGCTATGGAGCTCTGGTGCTATGGAGCTATGGAGCTCTGGTGCTATGGAGCTATGGAGCTGGTGCTATGGAGCTATGGAGCTCTGGTGCTATGGAGCTATGGAGCTCTGGTGCTATGGAGCTCTGGTGCTATGGAGCTATGGAGCTCTGGTGCTATGGAGCTATGGAGCTCTGGTGCTATGGAGCTATGGAGCTCTGGTGCTATGGAGCTCTGGTGCTATGGAGCTATGGAGCTCTGGTGCTATGGAGCTCTGGAGCTCTGGAGGTATGGAGCTATGGAGGTATGGAGCCACCAGCCAGCACCCTCCGTGGCTGGATCAATGGAAGTGTTTAGGTACCAGGCGGCCAAAGTGCCGAGGCCTCACGCTCGACCACGCCGGCGCAGAGTTCCAGCCGCTCGGATGAGCTCTGTCACTCTCCCGCCGCGCAGCCACCGGTAACGGGGAAATGTCGCCGCCTTGTGGACACGCCGTTGTAAATGAATGGGCTTTCGCACTTAGTGCAATTTTCGCCAACTCTCTGACTTAGAGCTATGGAAGTATGGAGCTATGGAGCCACCAGCCACCCAGGCTGGAGCTATGGAGCTCTGGAGCTCTGGTGCTATGGAGCTCTGGAGGTATGGAGCTATGGAGCTATGGAGCTATGGAGCTATGGAGCCCTGGAGCTCTGGAGGTATGGAGCTATGGTGCTATGGAGCTCTGAAGCCATGGAGCTCTGGTGCTATGGAGCTCTGGAGCTCTGGAGGTATGGAGCTCTGGAGGTATGGAGCTATGGAGCCCTGGAGCCCTGGAGCTATGGAGCCCTGGAGCTATGGAGCCCTGGAGCCCTGGAGCTATGGAGCCCTGGAGCTATGGAGCCCTGGAGCTCTGGTGCTATGGAGCTCTGGTGCTATGGAGCTATGGAGCTCTGGTGCTATGGAGCTATGGAGCTCTGGAGCTCTGGAAGTATGGAGCTCTGGTGCTATGGAGCTATGGAGCTCTGGTGCTATGGAGCTATGGAGCTCTGGTGCTATGGAGCTATGGAGCTCTGGTGCTATGGAGCTCTGGAGCTCTGGTGCTATGGAGCTATGGAGCTATGGAGCCACCAGCCAGCACCCTCCGTGGCTGGATCAATGGAAGTGGTTTAGGTACCAGGCAGCCAAAGGGCCGAGGCCTCACGCTCGACCACGCCGGCGCAGAGTTCCAGCCGCTCGGATAAGCTCTGTCACTCACCCGCCGCGCAGCCACCGGTAAAGGGGAAATGGCGCCGCCTTGTGGACACGCCGTTGTAAATGAATGGGCTTTCGCACTTAGTGCAATTTTAGCCAACTCCGTGGCTGCAAGTATGGAAGTATGGAGCTATGGAGCCACCAGCCACCCAGGCTGGAGCTATGGAGCTCTGGTGCTATGGAGCTCTGGTGCTATGGAGCTATGGAGCTCTGGTGCTATGGAGCTCTGGTGCTATGGAGCTATGGAGCTCTGGTGCTATGGAGCTATGGAGCTCTGGTGCTATGGAGCTATGGAGCTCTGGTGCTATGGAGCTATGGAGCTCTGGTGCTATGGAGCTATGGAGCTCTGGTGCTATGGAGCTCTGGAGCTCTGGTGCTATGGAGCTATGGAGCTATGGAGCCACCAGCCAGCACCCTCCGTGGCTGGATCAATGGAAGTGGTTTAGGTACCAGGCAGCCAAAGGGCCGAGGCCTCACGCTCGACCACGCCGGCGCAGAGTTCCAGCCGCTCGGATAAGCTCTGTCACTCACCCGCCGCGCAGCCACCGGTAAAGGGGAAATGGCGCCGCCTTGTGGACACGCCGTTGTAAATGAATGGGCTTTCGCACTTAGTGCAATTTTAGCCAACTCCGTGGCTGCAAGTATGGAAGTATGGAGCTATGGAGCCACCAGCCACCCAGGCTGGAGCTATGGAGCTCTGGTGCTATGGAGCTCTGGTGCTATGGAGCTATGGAGCTCTGGTGTTTTGGAGCTCTGGTGCTATGGAGCTATGGAGCTCTGGTGCTATGGAGCTATGGAGCTCTGGTGCTATGGAGCTATGGAGCTCTGGTGCTATGGAGCTATGGAGCTCTGGTGCTATGGAGCTATGGAGCTCTGGTGCTATGGAGCTATGGAGCTCTGGTGCTATGGAGCTATGGAGCTCTGGTGCTATGGAGCTATGGAGCTATGGAGCCACCAGCCAGCACCCTCCGTGGCTGGATCAATGGAAGTGTTTTAGGTACCAGGCAGCCAAAGGGCCGGGGCCTCACGCTCGACCACGCCGGCGCAGAGTTCCAGCCGCTCGGATAAGCTCTGTCACTCACCCGCCGCGCAGCCACCGGTAACGGGGAAATGTCGCCGCCTGGCGGACACGCCGTTGTAAATGAATGGGCTTTCGCACTTAGTGCAATTTTCGCCAACTCTCTGACTGGAGCTATGGAAGTATGGAGCTATGGAGCCACCAGCCAGCACCCTCCGCGGCTGGAGCTATGGAAGTATGGAGCTATGGAGCTATGGAAGTATGGGGCTATGGAAGTATGGAGCTATGGAGCTCCGGGGCTATGGAGCTCCGGGGCTATGGAGCTCCGGGGCTATGGAGCTATGGAGCTCCGGGGCTATGGAGCTCCGGGGCTATGGAGCTCCGGGGCTATGGAGCTCTGGAGCTATGGAAGTATGGATGATCCAGCACCCTCCGTGGCTGACCGCTGGTGCTCGGGGCCGGTGAACTCGGCACCCGCCTCCGGCGGGTGCCTCGGTGACCGCCGTCGCTTGGGGCCAGTGAACTCGGCACCCGCCTTCGGCGGGTGCCTCGGTGACCGGTTGTCGCTTGGGGCCAGTGAACTCGGCACCCGCCTTCGGCGGGTGCCTCGGTGACCGGTTGTCGCTTGGGGCCGGTGAACTCGGCACCCGCCTTCGGCGGGTGCCTCGGTGACCGGTTGTCGCTTGGGGCCGGTGAACTCGGCACCCGCCTTCGGCGGGTGCCTCGGTGACCGGTTGTCGCTTGGGGCCGGTGAACTCGGCACCCGCCTTCGGCGGGTGCCTCGGTGGCGGTCGGGGTTGGTGCTTGGGGACCGGCTTCGCTTCTGGAAGTCTGGGGGAGGCGGTCTGGTGGTGGTGGCCGACGTTGATGGTGGTGGGGCGGGAAGAAGAAGGTTATAGTCCCCAGCCCGCCGCATAGGAAAATTTTAGGTACCAGGAGTGGATTTTTTTTTGCACCGGCGGTTA
>NW_028232309.1:22500-40000 GCF_054491065.1 Syngnathus leptorhynchus | reverse complement strand
TCGGTCAGTTGGGTGAGGGGGTACTCGGAGGCCCGCCGGGAGCAGACGGGCGACCGGGGATGGGGGGCGTACGCGGGCGGGCGCCGGGAGAAGACGGCCCGTCCGGGGTCGAATCTCGGCCTGTGTTTTCGGAGCCGGCCGGGCATCACGCTCCCTCCTTGGATGGACAACATTCGTAGTTGACACTTTGTGTCATTTTATCCGAGCGGGCGGGCGCCTCGAGAGGCGGACCGTCCGGGGCGACTCTCGGCCTGTGTTTTCGGAGCCGGCCGGGCCTCACGCTCCCTCCTTGGATGGACAACATTCGTAGTTGACACTTTGTGTCATTTTATCCGAGCAGACGGGCGCCGCGAGGCGGACCGTCCGGGGCGACTCTCGGCCTGTGTTTTCGGAGCCGGCCGGGCATCACGCTCCCTCCTTGGATGGACAACATTCGTAGTTGACACTTTGTGTCATTTTATCCGAGCAGACGGGCGCCGCGAGGCGACCGTCCGGGGCGACTCTCGGCCTGTGTTTAAGGAGCCGGCCGGGCATCACGCTCCTTCCTTGGATGGACAACATTCGTAGTTGACACTTTGTGTCATTTTATCCGAGCGGGCGGGCGCCGCGAGGCGGACCGTCCGGGGCGACTCTCGGCCTGTGTTTAAGGAGCCGGCCGGGCATCACGCTCCTTCCTTGGATGGACAACATTCGCAGTTGACACTTTGTGTCATTTTATCCGAGCAGACGGGCGCCGCGAGGCGGACCGTCCGGGGCGACTCTCGGCCTGTGTTTTCGGAGCCGGCCGGGCATCACGCTCCCTCCTTGGATGGACAACATTCGTAGTTGACACTTTGTGTCATTTTATCCGAGCAGACGGGCGCCGCGAGGCGACCGTCCGGGGCGACTCTCGGCCTGTGTTTAAGGAGCCGGCCGGGCATCACGCTCCTTCCTTGGATGGACAACATTCGTAGTTGACACTTTGTGTCATTTTATCCGAGCGGGCGGGCGCCGCGAGGCGGACCGTCCGGGGCGACTCTCGGCCTGTGTTTAAGGAGCCGGCCGGGCATCACGCTCCTTCCTTGGATGGACAACATTCGCAGTTGACACTTTGTGTCATTTTATCCGAGCAGACGGGCGCCGCGAGGCGGACCGTCCGGGGCGACTCTCGGCCTGTGTTTTCGGAGCCGGCCGGGCATCACGCTCCCTCCTTGGATGGACAACATTCGTAGTTGACACTTTGTGTCATTTTATCCGAGCAGACGGGCGCCGCGAGGCGGACCGTCCGGGGCGACTCTCGGCCTGTGTTTAAGGAGCCGGCCGGGCATCACGCTCCTTCCTTGGATGGACAACATTCGCAGTTGACACTTTGTGTCATTTTGTTCGGCCTGTGTTTAAGGAGGCGGCCGTCCTCCACTCGGTCCGTGTTTAAGGAGCGACACTCGCGCTCCGGTTCGGCCTGTATTTAGGGAGGCGGCCGTCCTCCGCTTGGTCTGTGTTAAGGGCGACACTCTGTCCATGTTTGAGGAGCCTGGCCCTGACGCTCCTCTCCGGCCTGTGTTTAAGGAGGCGGCCGTCCTCCCCTTGGTCCGTGTTAAGGGCGACACTCGGTCCATGTTTGAGGAGCCTGGCCCTGACGCTCCTCTCCGGCCTGTGTTTAAGGAGGCGGCCGTCCTCCCCTTGGTCCGTGTTAAGGGCGACACTCGGTCCATGTTTGAGGAGCCTGGCCCTGACGCTCCTCTCCGGCCTGTGTTTAAGGAGGCGGCCGTCCTCCCCTTGGTCTGTGTTAAGGGCGACACTCGGTCCATGTTTGAGGAGCCTGGCCCTGACGCTCCTCTCCGGCCTGTGTTTAAGGAGGCGGCCGTCCTCCCCTTGGTCCGTGTTAAGGGCGACACTCGGTCCATGTTTGAGGAGCCTGGCCCTGACGCTCCTCTCCGGCCTGTGTTTAAGGAGGCGGCCGTCCTCCCCTTGGTCCGTGTTAAGGGCGACACTCGGTCCATGTTTGAGGAGCCTGGCCCTGACGCTCCTCTCCGGCCTGTGTTTAAGGAGGCGGCCGTCCTCCCCTTGGTCTGTGTTAAGGGCGACACTCGGTCCATGTTTGAGGAGCCTGGCCCTGACGCTCCTCTCCGGCCTGTGTTTAAGGAGGCGGCCGTCCTCCCCTTGGTCTGTGTTAAGGGCGACACTCGGTCCATGTTTGAGGAGCCTGGCCCTGACGCTCCTCTCCGGCCTGTGTTTAAGGAGGCGGCCGTCCTCCCCTTGGTCTGTGTTAAGGGCGACACTCGGTCCATGTTTGAGGAGCCTGGCCCTGACGCTCCTCTCCGGCCTGTGTTTAAGGAGGCGGCCGTCCTCCCCTTGGTCTGTGTTAAGGGCGACACTCGGTCCGTGTTTAAGGAGCGGCCCTCGCGCTCCGGTTCGGCCTGTATTTAGGGAGGCGGCCGTCCTCCGCTTGGTCTGTGTTAAGGGCGACACTCGGTCCGTGTTTAAGGAGCCGGCCCTGACGCTCCTCTTCGGCCTGTGTTTAAGGAGGCGGCCGTCCTCCACTTCCTTCCATGCACCACCACATTCGCAGTTGACACTTTGCCATTTTTTCAGAGAGGTGACACTTAGTCGTTTTTTCGAAAGTTGACACTTAGTCGTTTTTTCGAAAGTTGACACTTTGCCGTTTTTTCAGAGAGGCGACACTTAGCCGTTTTTTCGAAAGTTGACACTTAGCCGTTTTTTCGAAAGTTGACACTTAGCCGTTTTTTCGAAAGTTGACACTTAGCCGTTTTTTCGAAAGTTGACACTTAGTCACTTTTTCGCCACAGTGACACCTCCAGCGCGTGCCACGGCGCTTTTCAGGTCTTCTATCCGACCTTGTGCTGTCGAGGACGGCGTGTCCGACGCCGTGGGGAGACCAGCACCATCTCCTCCATACTCGTAAACGGGGTGCTTTGGAAAACGGGGGGAAAGTCGATGAGTACACTGACTACTGGGACCATTTCATTGTACTCTGGCGCACCTGAAGACCAAAAAAGGTACTGCACCTTAGCCCGGGTACCTCACCCCCTGGTACCTCGAGGAGAACTTAGAAAAATTTCGACAAATTTTTGGTGAGCTCCAGGGAGAGAGGCTGATTTTTCGCTTTTTGAGGCCGACCGCCGAACCGGCGCGGGGCGGACTCACAAGCCCCGCAGAGCCGTGGGCACTTAGTCGTTTTTTCAGAGAGGCGACACTTAGTCGTTTTTTCAGAGGCGACACTTAGTCGTTTTTTCGAAAGTTGACACTTAGCCGTTTTTTCGAAAGTCGACACTTAGCCGTTTTTTTGGAAAGTTGACACTTAGTCGTTTTTTCGAAAGTTGACACTTAGTCGTTTTTTCGCCACAATTGGCTCTGAGCTCCAGGGGGAGAGCCTGGTTTTGCCTTATTTCAGGCCGGCTGGGGAACCGGCGCGGGTCGGATGCACGAGCCCGGCAGAGCCGTGGGCACTTAGAAAATTTTCGCCGATTAAGCTGGGACCTCCAGGCGGAGACCGGCATTCCTCGTCCTCGGGGTTCGACCCAGGAACCGGCGCTGGGCAGACGCCGTAGCCACGCAGAGCCGTGGGCACTTAGAAAATATTCGCCAAGTTGGCTCTGAGCTCCAGGCGGAGAGGCTGGTTTTGCCTTATTTCAGGCCGGCTGGGGAACCGGCGCGGGTCGGATGCACGAGCCCGCAGAGCCGTGGGCACTTTGCCATTTTCTCAGAGTCGACACTTAGTCGTTTTTTCAGAGAGGCGACACTCTGTCGTTTTTTCGAAAGTTGACACTTTGCCGTTTTTTCAGAGAGGCGACACTTAGCCGTTTTTTCGAAAGTTGACACTTAGCCGTTTTTTCGAAAGTCGACACTTAGCCGTTTTTTCAGAGATGTGACACTTTGCCGTTTTTTCGAAAGTCGACACTTAGCCGTTTTTTCAGAGATGTGACACTTAGAAACTTTTTGCCAAGTTGGCTGTGAGCTCCAGGAGGAGACCGTTATTTTTCGTCATTCGAGGCCGACTGCGGAACCGGCGCTGGGCGGACGCCAAAGCTCGGCAGGGCCGTGGGCACTTAGAAACTTTTTGCCAAGTTGGCTGTGAGCTCCAGGAGGAGACCGTTATTTTTCGTCATTCGAGGCCGACTGCGGAACCGGCGCTGGGCGGACGCCAAAGCTCGGCAGGGCCGTGGGCACTTAGAAACTTTTTGCCAAGTTGGCTGTGAGCTCCAGGAGGAGACCGTTATTTTTCGTCATTCGAGGCCGACTGCGGAACCGGCGCTGGGCGGACGCCAAAGCTCGGCAGGGCCGTGGGCACTTAGAAACTTTTTGCCAAGTTGGCTGTGAGCTCCAGGAGGAGACCGTTATTTTTCGTCATTCGAGGCCGACTGCGGAACCGGCGCTGGGCGGACGCCAAAGCTCGGCAGGGCCGTGGGCACTTAGAAACTTTTTGCCAAGTTGGCTGTGAGCTCCAGGAGGAGACCGTTATTTTTCGTCATTCGAGGCCGACTGCGGAACCGGCGCTGGGCGGACGCCAAAGCTCGGCAGGGCCGTGGGCACTTAGAAACTTTTTGCCAAGTTGGCTGTGAGCTCCAGGAGGAGACCGTTATTTTTCGTCATTCGAGGCCGACTGCGGAACCGGCGCTGGGCGGACGCCAAAGCTCGGCAGGGCCGTGGGCACTTAGAAACTTTTTGCCAAGTTGGCTGTGAGCTCCAGGAGGAGACCGTTATTTTTCGTCATTGGAGGCCGACTGCGGAACCGGCGCTGGGCGGACGCCAAAGCTCGGCAGGGCCGTGGGCACTTAGAAACTTTTTGCCAAGTTGGCTGTGAGCTCCAGGAGGAGACCGTTATTTTTCGTCATTCTAGGCCGGCTGCAGAACCGGCGCGGGTCGGATGCACGAGCCCGCAGAGCCGTGGGCACTTTGCCACTTTTTCGCCACAATTGGCTGTGAGCTCCAGGAGGAGACCGTTATTTTTCGTCATTCTAGGCCGGTTGCAGAACCGGCGCGGCTCGGATGCACGAGCCCGCAGAGCCGTGGGCACTTAGAAAATTTTCAGAGAGGCGACACTTTGCCATTTTTTCAGAGAGGTGACACTTAGTCGTTTTTTCGAAAGTTGACACTTAGCCGTTTTTTCGAAAGTTGACACTTAGTCGTTTTTTCGAAAGTTGACACTTAGTCGTTTTTTCGCCAAAGTGCCCACCTCCAGCGCGTGCCACGGCGCTTTCCAGGTCTTCTATCCGACCTTGTGCTGTCGAGGACGGCGTGTCCGACGCCGTGGGGAGACCAGCACCATCTCCTCCATACTCGTAAACGAGGTGCTTTGGAAAACGGGGGGAAAGTCGATGAGTACACTGACTACTGGGACCATTTCATTGTACTCTGGCGCACCTGAAGACCAAAAAAGGTACTGCACCTTAGCCCGGGTACCTCACCCCCTGGTACCTCGAGGAGAACTTAGAAAAATTTCGACAAATTTTTGGTGAGCTCCAGGGAGAGAGGCTGATTTTTTGCTTTTTGAGGCCGACCGCCGAACCGGCGCGGGGCGGACTCACAAGCCCCGCAGAGCCGTGGGCACTTAGTCGTTTTTTCGAAAGTTGACACTTAGCCGTTTTTTCGAAAGTTGACACTTAGCCGTTTTTTCGAAAGTCGACACTTAGCCGTTTTTTCGAAAGTTGACACTTAGTCGTTTTTTCGCCGATTTTGCTGGGACCTCCAGGCGAGGACCGGCGTTTTTCGTCTTCCGGGTCCGACCCGGGAACCAGCGCCGAGCGGACACATTCGCTCGCTAGTGCCGTTGGCACTTAGAAAATTTTTCGTTTGTCATGAGCTCCGGGCGGAGACCGGCGTTTTTCGTCTTCCGGGTTCGACCCGGGAACCAGCGCCGAGCGGACACATTCGCTCGCTAGTGCCGTTGGCACTTAGAAAATTTTTCGTTTGTCATGAGCTCCGGGCGGAGACCGGCGTTTTTCGTCTTCCGGGTTCGACCCGGGAACCAGCACCGAGCGGACACATTCGCTCGCTAGTGCCGTTGGCACTTAGAAAATTTTTCGTTTGTCATGAGCTCCGGGCGAGGACCGGCGTTTTTCGTCTTCCGGGTTCGACCCGGGAACCAGCGCCGAGCGGACACATTCGCTCGCTAGTGCCGTTGGCACTTAGAAAATTTTTCGTTTGTCATGAGCTCCGGGCGGAGACCGGCGTTTTTCGTCTTCCGGGTTCGACCCGGGAACCAGCGCCGAGCGGACACATTCGCTCGCTAGTGCCGTTGGCACTTAGAAAATTTTTCGTTTGTCATGAGCTCCGGGCGGAGACCGGCGTTTTTCGTCTTCCGGGTTCGACCCGGGAACCAGCGCCGAGCGGACACATTCGCTCGCTAGTGCCGTTGGCACTTAGAAAATTTTTCGTTTGTCATGAGCTCCGGGCGGAGACCGGCGTTTTTCGTCTTCCGGGTCCGACCCGGGAACCAGCGCCGAGCGGACACATTCGCTCGCTAGTGCCGTTGGCACTTAGAAAATTTTTCGTTTGTCATGAGCTCCGGGCGGAGACCGGCGTTTTCCGTCTTCCGGGTTCGACCCGGGAACCAGCGCCGAGCGGACACATTCGCTCGCTAGTGCCGTTGGCACTTAGAAAATTTTTCGTTTGTCATGAGCTCCGGGCGAGGACCGGCGTTTTTCGTCTTCCGGGTTCGACCCGGGAACCAGCGCCGAGCGGACACATTCGCTCGCTAGTGCCGTTGGCACTTAGAAAATTTTTCGTTTGTCATGAGCTCCGGGCGGAGACCGGCATTTTTCGTCATTCGAGGCCGACGGGGGAACCAGCCGGAGCGGACACGTTTGCTCGGAAGAGCCGTTGGCACTTAGAAAAAATTCCGTGTCTCGTGAGCTCCAGGGGGGACAGGCTGGTTTTATTCATCCGTAGCCGACATGGGAACCAGCGCGGAGCGGATTGGTGTTGCGCTGCCATATACCTCATCTCTCTCAGGAGTCCCCCCCTTATACGTGCCGATGGTGTTTTGGAAAACGGGGGGTAACTGGATGAGTACACTGACTAGGGGGACCAGTACACTAGCGAGTGGGACCAGTACACTGACTAGTGGGACCAACACACTATGAGCGCCTGGTACCTAAAATGGAAGTATAGAGGCCGAATTTCGGGCAAGATCACGCCGGGTTAGGCTTCCAGGACCTCGGCTAAGCAATTTTAACGGGTCGCCCGGTTCTTTTTTGATCCAGCCCGGTTCTTTTTTTATCCAGCCTGGTTCTTTTTACACTTCCAGCTGGAGCTCGGGAGCGGCTTTTTGCACAAGATCACGCCGTGTTAGGCTTCCAGGACTTCGGCTAAGCAATTTTAACGGGTCGCCCGGTTCTTTTTTGATCCAGCCCGGTTCTTTTTTTTATCCAGCCTGGTTCTTTTTACACTTCCAGCTGGAGCTCGGGAGCGGCTTTTTGCACAAGATCACGCCGTGTTAGGCTTCCAGGACCTCGGCTAAGCAATTTTAACGGGTCGCCCGGTTCTTTTTTGATCCAGCCCGGTTCTTTTTTTTATCCAGCCCGGTTCTTTTTACACTTCCAGCTGGAGCTCGGGAGCGGCTTTTTGCACAAGATCACGCCGTGTTAGGCTTCCAGGACCTCGGCTAAGCAATTTTAACGGGTCGCCCGGTTCTTTTTTGATCCAGCCCGGTTCTTTTTTTATCCAGCCCGGTTCTTTTTACACTTCCAGCTGGAGCTCGGGAGCGGCTTTTTGCACAAGATCACGCCGTGTTAGGCTTCCAGGACCTCGGCTAAGCAATTTTAACGGGTCGCCCGGTTCTTTTTTGATCCAGCCCGGTTCTTTTTTTTATCCAGCCTGGTTCTTTTTACACTTCCAGCTGGAGCTCGGGAGCGGCTTTTTGCACAAGATCACGCCGGGTTAGGCTTCCAGGACCTCGGCTAAGCAATTTTAACGGGTCGCCCGGTTCTTTTTTGATCCAGCCCGGTTCTTTTTTTATCCAGCCCGGTTCTTTTTACACTTCCAGCTGGAGCTCGGGAGCGGCTTTTTGCACAAGATCACGCCGTGTTAGGCTTCCAGGACCTCGGCTAAGCAATTTTAACGGGTCGCCCGGTTCTTTTTTTGATCCAGCCCGGTTCTTTTTTTATCCAGCCCGGTTCTTTTTACACTTCCAGCTGGAGCTCGGCAGCGGCTTTTTGCACAAGATCACGCCGTGTTAGGCTTCCAGGACCTCGGCTAAGCAATTTTAACGGGTCGCCCGGTTCTTTTTTTGATCCAGCCCGGTTCTTTTTTTTATCCAGCCCGGTTCTTTTTACACTTCCAGCTGGAGCTCGGGAGCGGCTTTTTGCACAAGATCACGCCGTGTTAGGCTTCCAGGACCTCGGCTCAGCAATTTTAACGGGTCGCCCGGTTCTTTTTTGATCCAGCCCGGTTCTTTTTTTTATCCAGCCTGGTTCTTTTTACACTTCCAGCTGGAGCTCGGGAGCGGCTTTTTGCACAACAACACGCCGTGTTAGGCTTCCAGGACCTCGGCTAAGCAATTTTAACGGGTCGCCCGGTTCTTTTTTGATCCAGCCCGGTTCTTTTTTTATCCAGCCCGGTTCTTTTTACACTTCCAGCTGGAGCTCGGGAGCGGCTTTTTGCACAAGAACACGCCGTGTTAGGCTTCCAGGACCTCGGCTAAGAAATTTTAACGGGTCGCCCGGTTCTTTTTTTGATCCAGCCCGGTTCTTTTTTTATCCAGCCCGGTTCTTTTTACACTTCCAGCTGGAGCTCGGGAGCGGCTTTTTGCACAAGATCACGCCGTGTTAGGCTTCCAGGACCTCGGCTCAGCAATTTTAACGGGTCGCCCGGTTCTTTTTTGATCCAGCCCGGTTCTTTTTTTATCCAGCCCGGTTCTTTTTACACTTCCAGCTGGAGCTCGGGAGCGGCTTTTTGCACAAGATCACGCCGTGTTAGGCTTCCAGGACCTCGGCTAAGCAATTTTAACGGGTCGCCCGGTTCTTTTTTGATCCAGCCCGGTTCTTTTTTTTATCCAGCCTGGTTCTTTTTACACTTCCAGCTGGAGCTCGGGAGCGGCTTTTTGCACAAGAACACGCCGTGTTAGGCTTCCAGGACCTCGGCTAAGCAATTTTAACGGGTCGCCCGGTTCTTTTTTGATCCAGCCCGGTTCTTTTTCCACTTCCAGCTGGAGCTCAGCAGCGGCTTTTTGCACAAGATCACGCCGGGTTAGGCTTCCAGGACCTCGGCTAAGCACTTCTAACGGGTCGCCCGGTTCTTTTTTTGAACCAGCCCGGTTCTTTTTACACTTCCAGCTGGAGCTCAGCAGCGGCTTTTTGCACAAGATCACGCCGGGTTAGGGTTCCAGGACCTCGGCTAAGCAATTTTAACGGGCCGCCCGGTTCTTTTTTTGATCCAGCCCGGTTCTTTTTACACTTCCAGCTGGAGCTCAGCAGCGGCTTTTTGCACAAGATCACGCCGGGTTAGGCTTCCAGGACCTCGGCTAAGCACTTCTAACGGGCCCTGGTCCACCCCTGCCAGCGCATTTCAAAACTTGGCATTAATTTCGACCTAAGAGACGAAGTCTGATTTTTTTCTACCACTTGGGCGGCCTTTTTGCACCCAGAACACCCGCACCGGCACCATAAATTCGAAGGGTGCCGAGTGCGTCGGCGCAGATTCTGCGACGGAGTGACACTTCCCTCTTGTGGACATTCGGCGGTAGGTGAAATGCGCACTCGGTCTTCTCTTTTCTTTTCCTTCCAGTGAAACTTTGGCAACATTCTGCGAGCTGCTGGCTTCCAGAACCTCGGCCAAGCAGGTGGAGGATTTTTTTCCACTTCCAGCTGGAGGTGAGGAGGGACTTTTTGGGCAAGATCACGCCGACTTAGCAAGCAAGGTGGAAGTGCCAGCATGCTCCGTGGCTGGAAGTGTGGATGTGCCAGCACCCTCCCTGCCTATGGAAGTGTGGAGCTCCAGCACCCTCCCTGCCTATGGAAGTGTGGAGCTCCAGCACCCTCCCTGCCTATGGAAGTGTGGAGCTCCAGCACCCTCCCTGCCTATGGAAGTGTGGAGCTCCAGCACCCTCCCTGCCTATGGAAGTGTGGAGCTCCAGCACCCTCCCTGCCTACGGAAGTGTGGAGCTCCAGCACCCTCCCTGCCTATGGAAGTGTGGAGCTCCAGCACCCTCCGTGCCTATGGAAGTGTGGAGCTCCAGCACTCTCCCTGCCTATGGAAGTGTGGAGCTCCAGCACCCTCCCTGCCTATGGAAGTGTGGAGCTCCAGCACCCTCCCTGCCTATGGAAGTGTGGAGCTCCAGCACCCTCCCTGCCTATGGAAGTGTGGAGCTCCAGCACCCTCCCTGCCTATGGAAGTGTGGAGCTCCAGCACCCTCCCTGCCTATGGAAGTGTGGAGCTCCAGCACCCTCCCTGCCTATGGAAGTGTGGAGCTCCAGCACCCTCCCTGCCTATGGAAGTGTGGAGCTCCAGCACCCTCCCTGCCTATGGAAGTGTGGAGCTCCAGCACCCTCCCTGCCTATGGAAGTGTGGAGCTCCAGCACCCTCCCTGCCTATGGAAGTGTGGAGCTCCAGCACCCTCCCTGCCTATGGAAGTGTGGAGCTCCAGCACCCTCCCTGCCTATGGAAGTGTGGAGCTCCAGCACCCTCCCTGCCTATGGAAGTGTGGAGCTCCAGCACCCTCCCTGCCTATGGAAGTGTGGAGCTCCAGCACCCTCCCTGCCTATGGAAGTGTGGAGCTCCAGCACCCTCCCTGCCTATGGAAGTGTGGAGCTCCAGCACCCTCCCTGCCTATGGAAGTGTGGAGCTCCAGCACCCTCCCTGCCTATGGAAGTGTGGAGCTCCAGCACCCTCCCTGCCTATGGAAGTGTGGAGCTCCAGCACCCTCCCTGCCTATGGAAGTGTGGAGCTCCAGCACCCTCCCTGCCTATGGAAGTGTGGAGCTCCAGCACCCTCCCTGCCTATGGAAGTGTGGAGCTCCAGCACCCTCCCTGCCTATGGAAGTGTGGAGCTCCAGCACCCTCCCTGCCTATGGAAGTGTGGAGCTCCAGCACCCTCCCTGCCTATGGAAGTGTGGAGCTCCAGCACCCTCCCTGCCTATGGAAGTGTGGAGCTCCAGCACCCTCCCTGCCTATGGAAGTGTGGAGCTCCAGCACCCTCCCTGCCTATGGAAGTGTGGAGCTCCAGCACCCTCCCTGCCTATGGAAGTGTGGAGCTCCAGCACCCTCCCTGCCTATGGAAGTGTGGAGCTCCAGCACCCTCCCTGCCTATGGAAGTGTGGAGCTCCAGCACCCTCCCTGCCTATGGAAGTGTGGAGCTCCAGCACCCTCCCTGCCTATGGAAGTGTGGAGCTCCAGCACCCTCCCTGCCTATGGAAGTGTGGAGCTCCAGCACCCTCCCTGCCTATGGAAGTGTGGAGCTCCAGCACCCTCCCTGCCTATGGAAGTGTGGAGCTCCAGCACCCTCCCTGCCTATGGAAGTGTGGAGCTCCAGCACCCTCCCTGCCTATGGAAGTGTGGAGCTCCAGCACCCTCCCTGCCTATGGAAGTGTGGAGCTCCAGCACCCTCCCTGCCTATGGAAGTGTGGAGCTCCAGCACCCTCCCTGCCTATGGAAGTGTGGAGCTCCAGCACCCTCCCTGCCTATGGAAGTGTGGAGCTCCAGCACCCTCCCTGCCTATGGAAGTGTGGAGCTCCAGCACCCTCCCTGCCTATGGAAGTGTGGAGCTCCAGCACCCTCCCTGCCTATGGAAGTGTGGAGCTCCAGCACCCTCCCTGCCTATGGAAGTGTGGAGCTCCAGCACCCTCCCTGCCTATGGAAGTGTGGAGCTCCAGCACCCTCCCTGCCTATGGAAGTGTGGAGCTCCAGCACCCTCCCTGCCTATGGAAGTGTGGAGCTCCAGCACCCTCCCTGCCTATGGAAGTGTGGAGCTCCAGCACCCTCCCTGCCTATGGAAGTGTGGAGCTCCAGCACCCTCCCTGCCTATGGAAGTGTGGAGCTCCAGCACCCTCCCTGCCTATGGAAGTGTGGAGCTCCAGCACCCTCCCTGCCTATGGAAGTGTGGAGCTCCAGCACCCTCCCTGCCTATGGAAGTGTGGAGCTCCAGCACCCTCCCTGCCTATGGAAGTGTGGAGCTCCAGCACCCTCCCTGCCTATGGAAGTGTGGAGCTCCAGCACCCTCCCTGCCTATGGAAGTGTGGAGCTCCAGCACCCTCCCTGCCTATGGAAGTGTGGAGCTCCAGCACCCTCCCTGCCTATGGAAGTGTGGAGCTCCAGCACCCTCCCTGCCTATGGAAGTGTGGAGCTCCAGCACCCTCCCTGCCTATGGAAGTGTGGAGCTCCAGCACCCTCCCTGCCTATGGAAGTGTGGAGCTCCAGCACCCTCCCTGCCTATGGAAGTGTGGAGCTCCAGCACCCTCCCTGCCTATGGAAGTGTGGAGCTCCAGCACCCTCCCTGCCTATGGAAGTGTGGAGCTCCAGCACCCTCCCTGCCTATGGAAGTGTGGAGCTCCAGCACCCTCCCTGCCTATGGAAGTGTGGAGCTCCAGCACCCTCCCTGCCTATGGAAGTGTAGAGCTCCAGCACCCTCCCTGCCTATGGAAGTGTGGAGCTCCAGCACCCTCCCTGCCTATGGAAGTGTGGAGCTCCAGCACCCTCCCTGCCTATGGAAGTGTGGAGCTCCAGCACCCTCCCTGCCTATGGAAGTGTGGAGCTCCAGCACCCTCCCTGCCTATGGAAGTGTGGAGCTCCAGCACCCTCCCTGCCTATGGAAGTGTGGAGCTCCAGCACCCTCCCTGCCTATGGAAGTGTGGAGCTCCAGCACCCTCCCTGCCTATGGAAGTGTGGAGCTCCAGCACCCTCCCTGCCTATGGAAGTGTGGAGCTCCAGCACCCTCCCTGCCTATGGAAGTGTGGAGCTCCAGCACCCTCCCTGCCTATGGAAGTGTGGAGCTCCAGCACCCTCCCTGCCTATGGAAGTGTGGAGCTCCAGCACCCTCCCTGCCTATGGAAGTGTGGAGCTCCAGCACCCTCCGTGCCTAGGGAAGTGTGGAGCTCCAGCACCCTCCCTGCCTATGGAAGAGCCACCTCCGCGGGCATGCTGCTCAACCACGCCGGCCCAGAGTTCCAGCCGCTCGGCTACACTCTCTCACAAGCCCCGCCTGGAGCTCCCCAGCCCGCCCCTGGTACCTCAACTACCGAGGCCAGCCGCTCGACCAGGCCGGCCCAGAGTTCCAGCCGCTCGGCTTCACTCTCTCACAAGCCCCGCCTGGAGCTCCCCAGCCCGCCCCTGGTACCTCAACTACCGAGGCCAGCCGCTCGACCACGCCGGCGCAGAGTTCCAGCCGCTCGGATAAGCTCTGCCACTCTCCCGCTAAGCAGCCACCGGTAACGGGGAAATGTCGCCGCCTTGTGGACACGCCCTTGTAAATGAATGGGCTTTCGCACTTAGTGCAATTTTCGCCAGCTCCGTGGCTGCAAGTATGGAGCTATGGAGCCACCAGCCAGGCTGGAGCTCTGGAGCTATGGAAGTATGGAGCTATGGATCTATGGAAGTATGGAGTTATGGAGCTCTGGAGCTATGGAGCTATGGAGCTATGGAGCTATGGAAGTCTGGAGCTATGGAAGTATGGAGCTATGGAGCTATGGAAGTATGGAGCTCTGGAGCTATGGAGCTATGGAGCCACCAGCCAGCACCCTCCGTGGCTCAACCACGCCGGCCCAGAGTTCCAGCCGCTCGGCTTCACTCTCTCACAAGCCCCGCCTGGAGCTCCCCAGCCCGCCCCTGGTACCTCAACTACCGAGGCCAGCCGCTCGACCAGGCCGGCCGAGAGTTCCAGCCGCTCGGCTTCACTCTCTCACAAGACCCGCCTGGAGCTCCCTGCCCCACCCCTGGTACCTCAACTACCGAGGCCAGCCGCTCGACCACGCCGGCGCAGAGTTCCAGCCGCTCGGATAAGCTCTGTCACTCACCCGCCGCGCAGCCACCGGTAACGGGGAAATGTCGCCGCCTGGCGGACACGCCGTTGTAAATGAATGGGCTTTCGCACTTAGTGCAATTTTCGCCAACTCTCTGACTGGAGCTATGGAAGTATGGAGCTATGGAGCCACCAGCCACCCAGGCTGGAGCTATGGAGCCATGGAGCTCTGGTGCTATGGAGCTCTGGAGGTATGGAGCTATGGAGCTATGGAGCTATGGAGCTATGGAGCCCTGGAGCTCTGGAGGTATGGAGCTATGGTGCTATGGAGCTCTGAAGCCATGGAGCTCTGGTGCTATGGAGCTCTGGAGCTCTGGAGGTATGGAGCTCTGGAGGTATGGAGCTATGGAGCCCTGGAGCCCTGGAGCTATGGAGCCCTGGAGCTATGGAGCCCTGGAGCCCTGGAGCTATGGAGCCCTGGAGCTATGGAGCTATGGAGCCCTGGAGCTATGGAGCTATGGAGCTCTGGTGCTATGGAGCTATGGAGCTCTGGTGCTATGGAGCTATGGAGCTCTGGTGCTATGGAGCTATGGAGCTCTGGTGCTATGGAGCTATGGAGCTCTGGTGCTATGGAGCTATGGAGCTCTGGTGCTATGGAGCTATGGAGCTCTGGTGCTATGGAGCTATGGAGCTCTGGTGCTATGGAGCTATGGAGCTATGGAGCTCTGGAAGTATGGAGCTCTGGTGCTATGGAGCTATGGAGCTCTGGTGCTATGGAGCTATGGAGCTCTGGTGCTATGGAGCTATGGAGCTCTGGTGCTATGGAGCTCTGGAGCTCTGGTGCTATGGAGCTATGGAGCTATGGAGCCACCAGCCAGCACCCTCCGTGGCTGGATCAATGGAAGTGGTTTAGGTACCAGGCAGCCAAAGGGCCGAGGCCTCACGCTCGACCACGCCGGCGCAGAGTTCCAGCCGCTCGGATAAGCTCTGTCACTCACCCGCCGCGCAGCCACCGGTAAAGGGGAAATGTCGCCGCCTTGTGGACACGCCGTTGTAAATGAATGGGCTTTCGCACTTAGTGCAATTTTAGCCAACTCTCTGACTGGAGCTATGGAAGTATGGAGCTATGGAGCCACCAGCCACCCAGGCTGGAGCTATGGAGCTATGGAGCTCTGGTGCTATGGAGCTATGGAGCTCTGGTGCTATGGAGCTCTGGAGCTCTGGTGCTATGGAGCTATGGAGCTATGGAGCTCTGGAAGTATGGAGCTCTGGTGCTATGGAGCTATGGAGCTCTGGTGCTATGGAGCTATGGAGCTCTGGTGCTATGGAGCTATGGAGCTCTGGTGCTATGGAGCTATGGAGCTCTGGTGCTATGGAGCTATGGAGCTCTGGTGCTATGGAGCTATGGAGCTCTGGTGCTATGGAGCTATGGAGCTCTGGTGCTATGGAGCTATGGAGCTCTGGTGCTATGGAGCTCTGGTGCTATGGAGCTATGGAGCTATGGAGCTCTGGTGCTATGGAGCTATGGAGCTCTGGTGCTATGGAGCTATGGAGCTCTGGTGCTATGGAGCTATGGAGCTCTGGTGCTATGGAGCTATGGAGCTCTGGTGCTATGGAGCTATGGAGCTCTGGTGCTATGGAGCTATGGAGCTATGGAGCTCTGGAAGTATGGAGCTCTGGTGCTATGGAGCTATGGAGCTCTGGTGCTATGGAGCTATGGAGCTCTGGTGCTATGGAGCTATGGAGCTCTGGTGCTATGGAGCTCTGGAGCTCTGGTGCTATGGAGCTATGGAGCTATGGAGCCACCAGCCAGCACCCTCCGTGGCTGGATCAATGGAAGTGGTTTAGGTACCAGGCAGCCAAAGGGCCGAGGCCTCACGCTCGACCACGCCGGCGCAGAGTTCCAGCCGCTCGGATAAGCTCTGTCACTCACCCGCCGCGCAGCCACCGGTAAAGGGGAAATGTCGCCGCCTTGTGGACACGCCGTTGTAAATGAATGGGCTTTCGCACTTAGTGCAATTTTAGCCAACTCTCTGACTGGAGCTATGGAAGTATGGAGCTATGGAGCCACCAGCCACCCAGGCTGGAGCTATGGAGCTATGGAGCTCTGGTGCTATGGAGCTATGGAGCTCTGGTGCTATGGAGCTCTGGAGCTCTGGTGCTATGGAGCTATGGAGCTATGGAGCTCTGGAAGTATGGAGCTCTGGTGCTATGGAGCTATGGAGCTCTGGTGCTATGGAGCTATGGAGCTCTGGTGCTATGGAGCTATGGAGCTCTGGTGCTATGGAGCTATGGAGCTCTGGTGCTATGGAGCTATGGAGCTCTGGTGCTATGGAGCTATGGAGCTCTGGTGCTATGGAGCTATGGAGCTCTGGTGCTATGGAGCTCTGGTGCTATGGAGCTATGGAGCTATGGAGCTCTGGTGCTATGGAGCTATGGAGCTCTGGTGCTATGGAGCTATGGAGCTCTGGTGCTATGGAGCTATGGAGCTCTGGTGCTATGGAGCTATGGAGCTCTGGTGCTATGGAGCTATGGAGCTCTGGTGCTATGGAGCTATGGAGCTATGGAGCTCTGGAAGTATGGAGCTCTGGTGCTATGGAGCTATGGAGCTCTGGTGCTATGGAGCTATGGAGCTCTGGTGCTATGGAGCTATGGAGCTCTGGTGCTATGGAGCTCTGGAGCTCTGGTGCTATGGAGCTATGGAGCTATGGAGCCACCAGCCAGCACCCTCCGTGGCTGGATCAATGGAAGTGGTTTAGGTACCAGGCAGCCAAAGGGCCGAGGCCTCACGCTCGACCACGCCGGCGCAGAGTTCCAGCCGCTCGGATAAGCTCTGTCACTCACCCGCCGCGCAGCCACCGGTAAAGGGGAAATGTCGCCGCCTTGTGGACACGCCGTTGTAAATGAATGGGCTTTCGCACTTAGTGCAATTTTAGCCAACTCCGTGGCTGCAAGTATGGAAGTATGGAGCTATGGAGCCACCAGCCACCCAGGCTGGAGCTATGGAGCTCTGGTGCTATGGAGCTCTGGTGCTATGGAGCTATGGAGCTCTGGTGCTATGGAGCTCTGGTGCTATGGAGCTATGGAGCTCTGGTGCTATGGAGCTATGGAGCTCTGGAGCTCTGGAAGTATGGAGCTCTGGTGCTATGGAGCTATGGAGCTCTGGTGCTATGGAGCTATGGAGCTCTGGTGCTATGGAGCTATGGAGCTCTGGTGCTATGGAGCTCTGGAGCTCTGGTGCTATGGAGCTATGGAGCTATGGAGCCACCAGCCAGCACCCTCCGTGGCTGGATCAATGGAAGTGGTTTAGGTACCAGGCAGCCAAAGGGCCGAGGCCTCACGCTCGACCACGCCGGCGCAGAGTTCCAGCCGCTCGGATAAGCTCTGTCACTCACCCGCCGCGCAGCCACCGGTAAAGGGGAAATGGCGCCGCCTTGTGGACACGCCGTTGTAAATGAATGGGCTTTCGCACTTAGTGCAATTTTAGCCAACTCCGTGGCTGCAAGTATGGAAGTATGGAGCTATGGAGCCACCAGCCACCCAGGCTGGAGCTATGGAGCTCTGGTGCTATGGAGCTCTGGTGCTATGGAGCTATGGAGCTCTGGTGCTATGG
>NW_028232309.1:0-12500 GCF_054491065.1 Syngnathus leptorhynchus | reverse complement strand
CTTGCATGGCTTAATCTTTGAGACAAGCATATGCTACTGGCAGGATCAACCAGGTAGGAGAGAGGGTGGCTGGGTAGCGCCTCTCGCTCGCCGGCCCGCCGGAGCGGGGGCTCGCGCGACTGTTTTCCGGACGCCGGCCGCGGTTCGCGGGGGCTCTAGGTGGTCTGACGCTGCCGCGGGGTGAGATGGATCGGGCTGGACCCGGCGCAGCCGAAGCCGAGGACGCGGAACCTCGAATGCGACCCTCGCGGACCCCTAAACGAGAGGAGCTGCGCCCGGCCTCGTAAGACACCTCTTCTCCGGTGCTAGGTCGACCCCGACGCCGCTGGCCGCCGCCGCCGCCTTGCCGCTATCCCTCCGCACGTTTGGGGCCGGTGGCGACCCGCAGGACGGCCGACAACTCGCTCGTTTGGCGGGGCGATGCAAGGTTAGGCGAACTGGGCGGTAACTCGGGTTAGTCGAGGGGACTTCGCGGTGGACAGGGGGGTGCGAATCCGGCCGGGCGGCCCTTCGATGGAGCCTGGTGCAGGGACATTCAATGGGATGAGCCGCGCTCGCCGCGGAACCTTCGAGCGCCGCTACTCAGCAAGTAAACGAGAGGGAGCTGCGCCCGGCCTCGTAAGACGCCTCTTCTCCGGTGTGAGCGCCCCGACGCCGCTGGCCGCCGCCGCCGCCTTGCCGCTATCCCGCCGCGCGTTTGGGGAGGGAGGGCGACCCGTAGGACGGCCCGCCGACTACACGACCGTTTGGCAGAGCGAGTGCAAGGTTAGGCGAGCTGGGCGGTAACTCGGGTTAGTCTGGGGAGACTCGCGGTGGACAGGGTGGCGCGAATCCGGCCGGGCGGCCCCATCGATTAAGCATTGGTAGGGAGCCGAGGATGAGCCGTGCGAAGTGGCCTCGGAGGCGGTCCGTGGGGGACGACGGGGGGGGACGGGCGTCGGCCCTCCGGCCCGAGCAGAGAACGTTCGGTCACCCAAGCGGGAATCTGCGCCCCGGCCCGAGTCGGACTCGGTCGGTGCGGCCCGCTGAGGCCCTCAACTATTCCCGTACGCGGGGGTCGGGAGCTGCGGCGCTGCGCCGGCGACTTACCCGCGCGAGGCACGCACTGCGTGCGGCCAGGATGCGGAGTTGGATCGGCGCTGGTTGGGAACCCTCGGGGAACGAAGGCGGACGGCGGCCAGCCGGCGCCGACGAACCCGTCGGGGAGGGGGCTGGTGGCAGGCGCGATCGGCACTATTGCTGACTGCCGGGAGGGAAGCTGCGCCCCGGCCGAGTCAGACTCAGCCGTTGCGGCCCCCCCGAGCCCGCAGCGCGTAGCGCGGAAGCCATACGCCCCCCCGATGCGGAGCGACAGACGCCCCCGCGACCGCGGTTGGTCGGGAAGGCTTTTCGGATAGAGGTCGGACGGTGTGTGTGGACGGCTTCCCGTGGTGCCGCCGCTATCAAGCCGGAGGGTTTGAGAAACGACATTCGCGGAAGGACCGGCGCGGCCGGCGGACGCTCGCACGCGCGGCGCCCGACACTCAGCCGCTCGCTCGGCCTCCGTGGATCGTGGCTAGGTGGGATGGATGCCAAACCGGGTCGTCTCGGTCTCGCCGCAGTACGGTCGCGCCGGGGCCTGCGGGGCGGCGCGGGGAGCGCACGCTCACGCAGCGGCCGGGGCGCTAGAGTGCGACCCGCAGTGGGTAGGAACCGTCCACCCGACGTCGGACGAGCCGAGGCCGATGGAGGCCCTACCAAGGCGGGTCATGAGTGCCAGTCGGTCAGTTGGGTGAGGGGGTACTCGGAGGCCCGCCGGGAGCAGACGGGCGACCGGGGATGGGGGGCGTACGCGGGCGGGCGCCGGGAGAAGACGGCCCGTCCGGGGTCGAATCTCGGCCTGTGTTTTCGGAGCCGGCCGGGCATCACGCTCCCTCCTTGGATGGACAACATTCGTAGTTGACACTTTGTGTCATTTTATCCGAGCAGACGGGCGCCGCGAGGCGACCGTCCGGGGCGACTCTCGGCCTGTGTTTAAGGAGCCGGCCGGGCATCACGCTCCTTCCTTGGATGGACAACATTCGTAGTTGACACTTTGTGTCATTTTATCCGAGCGGGCGGGCGCCGCGAGGCGGACCGTCCGGGGCGACTCTCGGCCTGTGTTTAAGGAGCCGGCCGGGCATCACGCTCCTTCCTTGGATGGACAACATTCGCAGTTGACACTTTGTGTCATTTTATCCGAGCAGACGGGCGCCGCGAGGCGGACCGTCCGGGGCGACTCTCGGCCTGTGTTTTCGGAGCCGGCCGGGCATCACGCTCCCTCCTTGGATGGACAACATTCGTAGTTGACACTTTGTGTCATTTTATCCGAGCAGACGGGCGCCGCGAGGCGACCGTCCGGGGCGACTCTCGGCCTGTGTTTAAGGAGCCGGCCGGGCATCACGCTCCTTCCTTGGATGGACAACATTCGCAGTTGACACTTTGTGTCATTTTATCCGAGCAGACGGGCGCCGCGAGGCGGACCGTCCGGGGCGACTCTCGGCCTGTGTTTTCGGAGCCGGCCGGGCATCACGCTCCCTCCTTGGATGGACAACATTCGTAGTTGACACTTTGTGTCATTTTATCCGAGCAGACGGGCGCCGCGAGGCGACCGTCCGGGGCGACTCTCGGCCTGTGTTTAAGGAGCCGGCCGGGCATCACGCTCCTTCCTTGGATGGACAACATTCGTAGTTGACACTTTGTGTCATTTTATCCGAGCGGGCGGGCGCCGCGAGGCGGACCGTCCGGGGCGACTCTCGGCCTGTGTTTAAGGAGCCGGCCGGGCATCACGCTCCTTCCTTGGATGGACAACATTCGCAGTTGACACTTTGTGTCATTTTATCCGAGCAGACGGGCGCCGCGAGGCGGACCGTCCGGGGCGACTCTCGGCCTGTGTTTTCGGAGCCGGCCGGGCATCACGCTCCCTCCTTGGATGGACAACATTCGTAGTTGACACTTTGTGTCATTTTATCCGAGCAGACGGGCGCCGCGAGGCGGACCGTCCGGGGCGACTCTCGGCCTGTGTTTAAGGAGCCGGCCGGGCATCACGCTCCTTCCTTGGATGGACAACATTCGCAGTTGACACTTTGTGTCATTTTGTTCGGCCTGTGTTTAAGGAGGCGGCCGTCCTCCACTCGGTCCGTGTTTAAGGAGCGACACTCGCGCTCCGGTTCGGCCTGTATTTAGGGAGGCGGCCGTCCTCCGCTTGGTCTGTGTTAAGGGCGACACTCTGTCCATGTTTGAGGAGCCTGGCCCTGACGCTCCTCTCCGGCCTGTGTTTAAGGAGGCGGCCGTCCTCCCCTTGGTCCGTGTTAAGGGCGACACTCGGTCCATGTTTGAGGAGCCTGGCCCTGACGCTCCTCTCCGGCCTGTGTTTAAGGAGGCGGCCGTCCTCCCCTTGGTCCGTGTTAAGGGCGACACTCGGTCCATGTTTGAGGAGCCTGGCCCTGACGCTCCTCTCCGGCCTGTGTTTAAGGAGGCGGCCGTCCTCCCCTTGGTCTGTGTTAAGGGCGACACTCGGTCCATGTTTGAGGAGCCTGGCCCTGACGCTCCTCTCCGGCCTGTGTTTAAGGAGGCGGCCGTCCTCCCCTTGGTCTGTGTTAAGGGCGACACTCGGTCCATGTTTGAGGAGCCTGGCCCTGACGCTCCTCTCCGGCCTGTGTTTAAGGAGGCGGCCGTCCTCCCCTTGGTCCGTGTTAAGGGCGACACTCGGTCCATGTTTGAGGAGCCTGGCCCTGACGCTCCTCTCCGGCCTGTGTTTAAGGAGGCGGCCGTCCTCCCCTTGGTCCGTGTTAAGGGCGACACTCGGTCCATGTTTGAGGAGCCTGGCCCTGACGCTCCTCTCCGGCCTGTGTTTAAGGAGGCGGCCGTCCTCCGCTTGGTCTGTGTTAAGGGCGACACTCGGTCCGTGTTTAAGGAGCCGGCCCTGACGCTCCTCTTCGGCCTGTGTTTAAGGAGGCGGCCGTCCTCCACTTCCTTCCATGCACCACCACATTCGCAGTTGACACTTTGCCATTTTTTCAGAGAGGTGACACTTAGTCGTTTTTTCGAAAGTTGACACTTAGTCGTTTTTTCGAAAGTTGACACTTTGCCGTTTTTTCAGAGAGGCGACACTTAGTCGTTTTTTCGAAAGTTGACACTTAGCCGTTTTTTCGAAAGTTGACACTTAGCCGTTTTTTCGAAAGTTGACACTTAGCCGTTTTTTCGAAAGTTGACACTTAGTCACTTTTTCGCCACAGTGACACCTCCAGCGCGTGCCACGGCGCTTTTCAGGTCTTCTATCCGACCTTGTGCTGTCGAGGACGGCGTGTCCGACGCCGTGGGGAGACCAGCACCATCTCCTCCATACTCGTAAACGGGGTGCTTTGGAAAACGGGGGGAAAGTCGATGAGTACACTGACTACTGGGACCATTTCATTGTACTCTGGCGCACCTGAAGACCAAAAAAGGTACTGCACCTTAGCCCGGGTACCTCACCCCCTGGTACCTCGAGGAGAACTTAGAAAAATTTCGACAAATTTTTGGTGAGCTCCAGGGAGAGAGGCTGATTTTTCGCTTTTTGAGGCCGACCGCCGAACCGGCGCGGGGCGGACTCACAAGCCCCGCAGAGCCGTGGGCACTTAGTCGTTTTTTCAGAGAGGCGACACTTAGTCGTTTTTTCAGAGGCGACACTTAGTCGTTTTTTCGAAAGTTGACACTTAGCCGTTTTTTCGAAAGTCGACACTTAGCCGTTTTTTTGGAAAGTTGACACTTAGTCGTTTTTTCGAAAGTTGACACTTAGTCGTTTTTTCGCCACAATTGGCTCTGAGCTCCAGGGGGAGAGCCTGGTTTTGCCTTATTTCAGGCCGGCTGGGGAACCGGCGCGGGTCGGATGCACGAGCCCGGCAGAGCCGTGGGCACTTAGAAAATTTTCGCCGATTAAGCTGGGACCTCCAGGCGGAGACCGGCATTCCTCGTCCTCGGGGTTCGACCCAGGAACCGGCGCTGGGCAGACGCCGTAGCCACGCAGAGCCGTGGGCACTTAGAAAATATTCGCCAAGTTGGCTCTGAGCTCCAGGCGGAGAGGCTGGTTTTGCCTTATTTCAGGCCGGCTGGGGAACCGGCGCGGGTCGGATGCACGAGCCCGCAGAGCCGTGGGCACTTTGCCATTTTCTCAGAGTCGACACTTAGTCGTTTTTTCAGAGAGGCGACACTCTGTCGTTTTTTCGAAAGTTGACACTTTGCCGTTTTTTCAGAGAGGCGACACTTAGCCGTTTTTTCGAAAGTTGACACTTAGCCGTTTTTTCGAAAGTCGACACTTAGCCGTTTTTTCAGAGATGTGACACTTTGCCGTTTTTTCGAAAGTCGACACTTAGCCGTTTTTTCAGAGATGTGACACTTAGAAACTTTTTGCCAAGTTGGCTGTGAGCTCCAGGAGGAGACCGTTATTTTTCGTCATTCGAGGCCGACTGCGGAACCGGCGCTGGGCGGACGCCAAAGCTCGGCAGGGCCGTGGGCACTTAGAAACTTTTTGCCAAGTTGGCTGTGAGCTCCAGGAGGAGACCGTTATTTTTCGTCATTCGAGGCCGACTGCGGAACCGGCGCTGAGCGGACGCCAAAGCTCGGCAGGGCCGTGGGCACTTAGAAACTTTTTGCCAAGTTGGCTGTGAGCTCCAGGAGGAGACCGTTATTTTTCGTCATTCGAGGCCGACTGCGGAACCGGCGCTGGGCGGACGCCAAAGCTCGGCAGGGCCGTGGGCACTTAGAAACTTTTTGCCAAGTTGGCTGTGAGCTCCAGGAGGAGACCGTTATTTTTCGTCATTCGAGGCCGACTGCGGAACCGGCGCTGAGCGGACGCCAAAGCTCGGCAGGGCCGTGGGCACTTAGAAACTTTTTGCCAAGTTGGCTGTGAGCTCCAGGAGGAGACCGTTATTTTTCGTCATTCGAGGCCGACTGCGGAACCGGCGCTGGGCGGACGCCAAAGCTCGGCAGGGCCGTGGGCACTTAGAAACTTTTTGCCAAGTTGGCTGTGAGCTCCAGGAGGAGACCGTTATTTTTCGTCATTCGAGGCCGACTGCGGAACCGGCGCTGAGCGGACGCCAAAGCTCGGCAGGGCCGTGGGCACTTAGAAACTTTTTGCCAAGTTGGCTGTGAGCTCCAGGAGGAGACCGTTATTTTTCGTCATTCGAGGCCGACTGCGGAACCGGCGCTGGGCGGACGCCAAAGCTCGGCAGGGCCGTGGGCACTTAGAAACTTTTTGCCAAGTTGGCTGTGAGCTCCAGGAGGAGACCGTTATTTTTCGTCATTCGAGGCCGACTGCGGAACCGGCGCTGAGCGGACGCCAAAGCTCGGCAGGGCCGTGGGCACTTAGAAACTTTTTGCCAAGTTGGCTGTGAGCTCCAGGAGGAGACCGTTATTTTTCGTCATTCGAGGCCGACTGCGGAACCGGCGCTGGGCGGACGCCAAAGCTCGGCAGGGCCGTGGGCACTTAGAAACTTTTTGCCAAGTTGGCTGTGAGCTCCAGGAGGAGACCGTTATTTTTCGTCATTCGAGGCCGACTGCGGAACCGGCGCTGAGCGGACGCCAAAGCTCGGCAGGGCCGTGGGCACTTAGAAACTTTTTGCCAAGTTGGCTGTGAGCTCCAGGAGGAGACCGTTATTTTTCGTCATTCGAGGCCGACTGCGGAACCGGCGCTGGGCGGACGCCAAAGCTCGGCAGGGCCGTGGGCACTTAGAAACTTTTTGCCAAGTTGGCTGTGAGCTCCAGGAGGAGACCGTTATTTTTCGTCATTCTAGGCCGGCTGCAGAACCGGCGCGGGTCGGATGCACGAGCCCGCAGAGCCGTGGGCACTTTGCCACTTTTTCGCCACAATTGGCTCTGAGCTCCAGGAGGAGACCGTTATTTTTCGTCATTCTAGGCCGGTTGCAGAACCGGCGCGGCTCGGATGCACGAGCCCGCAGAGCCGTGGGCACTTAGAAAATTTTCAGAGAGGCGACACTTTGCCATTTTTTCAGAGAGGTGACACTTAGTCGTTTTTTCGAAAGTTGACACTTAGCCGTTTTTTCGAAAGTTGACACTTAGTCGTTTTTTCGAAAGTTGACACTTAGTCGTTTTTTCGCCAAAGTGCCCACCTCCAGCGCGTGCCACGGCGCTTTCCAGGTCTTCTATCCGACCTTGTGCTGTCGAGGACGGCGTGTCCGACGCCGTGGGGAGACCAGCACCATCTCCTCCATACTCGTAAACGAGGTGCTTTGGAAAACGGGGGGAAAGTCGATGAGTACACTGACTACTGGGACCATTTCATTGTACTCTGGCGCACCTGAAGACCAAAAAAGGTACTGCACCTTAGCCCGGGTACCTCACCCCCTGGTACCTCGAGGAGAACTTAGAAAAATTTCGACAAATTTTTGGTGAGCTCCAGGGAGAGAGGCTGATTTTTTGCTTTTTGAGGCCGACCGCCGAACCGGCGCGGGGCGGACTCACAAGCCCCGCAGAGCCGTGGGCACTTAGTCGTTTTTTCGAAAGTTGACACTTAGCCGTTTTTTCGAAAGTTGACACTTAGCCGTTTTTTCGAAAGTCGACACTTAGCCGTTTTTTCGAAAGTTGACACTTAGTCGTTTTTTCGCCGATTTTGCTGGGACCTCCAGGCGAGGACCGGCGTTTTTCGTCTTCCGGGTCCGACCCGGGAACCAGCGCCGAGCGGACACATTCGCTCGCTAGTGCCGTTGGCACTTAGAAAATTTTTCGTTTGTCATGAGCTCCGGGCGGAGACCGGCGTTTTTCGTCTTCCGGGTTCGACCCGGGAACCAGCGCCGAGCGGACACATTCGCTCGCTAGTGCCGTTGGCACTTAGAAAATTTTTCGTTTGTCATGAGCTCCGGGCGGAGACCGGCGTTTTTCGTCTTCCGGGTTCGACCCGGGAACCAGCGCCGAGCGGACACATTCGCTCGCTAGTGCCGTTGGCACTTAGAAAATTTTTCGTTTGTCATGAGCTCCGGGCGAGGACCGGCGTTTTTCGTCTTCCGGGTTCGACCCGGGAACCAGCGCCGAGCGGACACATTCGCTCGCTAGTGCCGTTGGCACTTAGAAAATTTTTCGTTTGTCATGAGCTCCGGGCGAGGACCGGCGTTTTTCGTCTTCCGGGTTCGACCCGGGAACCAGCGCCGAGCGGACACATTCGCTCGCTAGTGCCGTTGGCACTTAGAAAATTTTTCGTTTGTCATGAGCTCCGGGCGAGGACCGGCGTTTTTCGTCTTCCGGGTTCGACCCGGGAACCAGCGCCGAGCGGACACATTCGCTCGCTAGTGCCGTTGGCACTTAGAAAATTTTTCGTTTGTCATGAGCTCCGGGCGGAGACCGGCATTTTTCGTCATTCGAGGCCGACGGGGGAACCAGCCGGAGCGGACACGTTTGCTCGGAAGAGCCGTTGGCACTTAGAAAAAATTCCGTGTCTCGTGAGCTCCAGGGGGGACAGGCTGGTTTTATTCATCCGTAGCCGACATGGGAACCAGCGCGGAGCGGATTGGTGTTGCGCTGCCATATACCTCATCTCTCTCAGGAGTCCCCCCCTTATACGTGCCGATGGTGTTTTGGAAAACGGGGGGTAACTGGATGAGTACACTGACTAGGGGGACCAGTACACTAGCGAGTGGGACCAGTACACTGACTAGTGGGACCAACACACTATGAGCGCCTGGTACCTAAAATGGAAGTATAGAGGCCGAATTTCGGGCAAGATCACGCCGGGTTAGGCTTCCAGGACCTCGGCTAAGCAATTTTAACGGGTCGCCCGGTTCTTTTTTGATCCAGCCCGGTTCTTTTTTTTATCCAGCCTGGTTCTTTTTACACTTCCAGCTGGAGCTCGGGAGCGGCTTTTTGCACAAGAACACGCCGTGTTAGGCTTCCAGGACCTCGGCTAAGCAATTTTAACGGGTCGCCCGGTTCTTTTTTGATCCAGCCCGGTTCTTTTTTTTATCCAGCCTGGTTCTTTTTACACTTCCAGCTGGAGCTCGGGAGCGGCTTTTTGCACAAGATCACGCCGTGTTAGGCTTCCAGGACCTCGGCTAAGCAATTTTAACGGGTCGCCCGGTTCTTTTTTGAACCAGCCCGGTTCTTTTTTTGATCCAGCCCGGTTCTTTTTAAACTTCCAGCTGGAGCTCGGGAGCGGCTTTTTGCACAAGATCACGCCGGGTTAGGCTTCCAGGACCTCGGCTAAGCAATTTTAACGGGTCGCCCGGTTCTTTTTTGATCCAGCCCGGTTCTTTTTTTTATCCAGCCTGGTTCTTTTTACACTTCCAGCTGGAGCTCGGGAGCGGCTTTTTGCACAAGATCACGCCGTGTTAGGCTTCCAGGACCTCGGCTAAGCAATTTTAACGGGTCGCCCGGTTCTTTTTTGATCCAGCCCGGTTCTTTTTTTATCCAGCCCGGTTCTTTTTACACTTCCAGCTGGAGCTCGGGAGCGGCTTTTTGCACAAGATCACGCCGTGTTAGGCTTCCAGGACCTCGGCTAAGCAATTTTAACGGGTCGCCCGGTTCTTTTTTGATCCAGCCCGGTTCTTTTTTTTATCCAGCCCGGTTCTTTTTACACTTCCAGCTGGAGCTCGGGAGCGGCTTTTTGCACAAGATCACGCCGTGTTAGGCTTCCAGGACCTCGGCGAAGCAATTTTAACGGGTCGCCCGGTTCTTTTTTGATCCAGCCCGGTTCTTTTTTTTTATCCAGCCCGGTTCTTTTTACACTTCCAGCTGGAGCTCGGGAGCGGCTTTTTGCACAAGATCACGCCGGGTTAGGCTTCCAGGACCTCGGCTAAGCAATTTTAACGGGTCGCCCGGTTCTTTTTTGATCCAGCCCGGTTCTTTTTTTATCCAGCCCGGTTCTTTTTACACTTCCAGCTGGAGCTCGGGAGCGGCTTTTTGCACAAGATCACGCCGGGTTAGGCTTCCAGGACCTCGGCTAAGCAATTTTAACGGGTCCCCCGGTTCTTTTTTGATCCAGCCCGGTTCTTTTTTTATCCAGCCCGGTTCTTTTTACACTTCCAGCTGGAGCTCGGGAGCGGCTTTTTGCACAAGATCACGCCGGGTTAGGCTTCCAGGACCTCGGCTAAGCAATTTTAACGGGTCGCCCGGTTCTTTTTTGATCCAGCCCGGTTCTTTTTTTATCCAGCCTGGTTCTTTTTACACTTCCAGCTGGAGCTCGGGAGCGGCTTTTTGCACAAGATCACGCCGTGTTAGGCTTCCAGGACTTCGGCTAAGCAATTTTAACGGGTCGCCCGGTTCTTTTTTGATCCAGCCCGGTTCTTTTTTTATCCAGCCTGGTTCTTTTTACACTTCCAGCTGGAGCTCGGGAGCGGCTTTTTGCACAAGATCACGCCGTGTTAGGCTTCCAGGACCTCGGCTAAGCAATTTTAACGGGTCGCCCGGTTCTTTTTTGATCCAGCCCGGTTCTTTTTTTTATCCAGCCCGGTTCTTTTTACACTTCCAGCTGGAGCTCGGGAGCGGCTTTTTGCACAAGATCACGCCGTGTTAGGCTTCCAGGACCTCGGCTAAGCAATTTTAACGGGTCGCCCGGTTCTTTTTTGATCCAGCCCGGTTCTTTTTTTTATCCAGCCCGGTTCTTTTTACACTTCCAGCTGGAGCTCGGGAGCGGCTTTTTGCACAAGATCACGCCGTGTTAGGCTTCCAGGACCTCGGCTAAAGCAATTTTAACGGGTCGCCCGGTTCTTTTTTGATCCAGCCCGGTTCTTTTTTTATCCAGCCCGGTTCTTTTTACACTTCCAGCTGGAGCTCGGGAGCGGCTTTTTGCACAAGATCACGCCGTGTTAGGCTTCCAGGACCTCGGCTAAGCAATTTTAACGGGGTCGCCCGGTTCTTTTTTGATCCAGCCCGGTTCTTTTTTTTATCCAGCCTGGTTCTTTTTACACTTCCAGCTGGAGCTCGGGAGCGGCTTTTTGCACAAGATCACGCCGTGTTAGGCTTCCAGGACCTCGGCTAAGCAATTTTAACGGGTCGCCCGGTTCTTTTTTGATCCAGCCCGGTTCTTTTTTTATCCAGCCCGGTTCTTTTTACACTTCCAGCTGGAGCTCGGGAGCGGCTTTTTGCACAAGATCACGCCGTGTTAGGCTTCCAGGACCTCGGCTAAGCAATTTTAACGGGTCGCCCGGTTCTTTTTTTGATCCAGCCCGGTTCGTTTTTTTATCCAGCCCGGTTCTTTTTACACTTCCAGCTGGAGCTCGGCAGCGGCTTTTTGCACAAGATCACGCCGTGTTAGGCTTCCAGGACCTCGGCTAAGCAATTTTAACGGGTCGCCCGGTTCTTTTTTTGATCCAGCCCGGTTCTTTTTTTATCCAGCCCGGTTCTTTTTACACTTCCAGCTGGAGCTCGGGAGCGGCTTTTTGCACAAGATCACGCCGTGTTAGGCTTCCAGGACCTCGGCTCAGCAATTTTAACGGGTCGCCCGGTTCTTTTTTGATCCAGCCCGGTTCTTTTTTTTATCCAGCCTGGTTCTTTTTACACTTCCAGCTGGAGCTCGGGAGCGGCTTTTTGCACAACAACACGCCGTGTTAGGCTTCCAGGACCTCGGCTAAGCAATTTTAACGGGTCGCCCGGTTCTTTTTTGATCCAGCCCGGTTCTTTTTTATCCAGCCCGGTTCTTTTTACACTTCCAGCTGGAGCTCGGGAGCGGCTTTTTGCACAAGAACACGCCGTGTTAGGCTTCCAGGACCTCGGCTAAGAATTTTAACGGGTCGCCCGGTTCTTTTTTTGATCCAGCCCGGTTCTTTTTTTATCCAGCCCGGTTCTTTTTACACTTCCAGCTGGAGCTCGGGAGCGGCTTTTTGCACAAGATCACGCCGTGTTAGGCTTCCAGGACCTCGGCTCAGCAATTTTAACGGGTCGCCCGTTCTTTTTTGATCCAGCCCGGTTCTTTTTTTATCCAGCCCGGTTCTTTTTACACTTCCAGCTGGAGCTCGGGAGCGGCTTTTTGCACAAGATCACGCCGTGTTAGGCTTCCAGGACCTCGGCTAAGCAATTTTAACGGGTCGCCCGGTTCTTTTTTGATCCAGCCCGGTTCTTTTTTTTATCCAGCCTGGTTCTTTTTACACTTCCAGCTGGAGCTCGGGAGCGGCTTTTTGCACAAGAACACGCCGTGTTAGGCTTCCAGGACCTCGGCTAAGCAATTTTAACGGGTCGCCCGGTTCTTTTTTGATCCAGCCCGGTTCTTTTTCCACTTCCAGCTGGAGCTCAGCAGCGGCTTTTTGCACAAGATCACGCCGGGTTAGGCTTCCAGGACCTCGGCTAAGCACTTCTAACGGGTCGCCCGGTTCTTTTTTTGAACCAGCCCGGTTCTTTTTACACTTCCAGCTGGAGCTCAGCAGCGGCTTTTTGCACAAGATCACGCCGGGTTAGGGTTCCAGGACCTCGGCTAAGCAATTTTAACGGGCCGCCCGGTTCTTTTTTTGATCCAGCCCGGTTCTTTTTACACTTCCAGCTGGAGCTCAGCAGCGGCTTTT
>NW_028232308.1:0-56314 GCF_054491065.1 Syngnathus leptorhynchus | reverse complement strand
GCCGGGGTCCTGGAAGCCTAACGCGGCGTGATCTTGCCCGAAAGTCGGCCTCTATACTTCCATATTAGGTACCAGGCGCTCAGAGCCAACTTGGCAAAAATTTTCTAAGTGCCCACGGCTCTGCGGGGATTGTGCGTCCGACCCGCGCCGGTTCTCCAGCCGGCCTAAAATAACGCAAAACCAGCCTCTCCCCCTGGAGCTCACAGCCAAAGGCGAAACTTTTCTAAGTGCCTACGGCTCTGCGGGCTTTTGAGTCCGCCCCGCGCCGGTTCGTCGGTCGGCCTCAAAAAGCGAAAAATCAGCCTCTCTCCCTGGAGCTCGACTCGAGTTGATCATTATACATGAAGAAATAACCAATTTCATCGTTTGGTTTATGTTTTACACGCGTTTTAAATTTTATTGCCGAAATCGCTTATTCTCGCCGAGATAAGCACGTTTTCTGAAATGCCGCTCTCCCGTCACTCTGGTTAAAGTGTTATGAAAAAAAAGGCTGTTGGGGGCTAGGGAGTATCGAGTTGATCATTATACATGAAGAAATAACCAATTTCATCGTTTGGTTTATGTTTTACACGCGTTTTAAATTTTATTGCCGAAATCGCTTTTTCTCGCCGAGATAAGCACGTTTTCTGAAATGCCGCTCTCCCGTCACTCTGGTTAAAGTGTTATGAAAAAAAAGGCTGTTGGGGGCTAGGGAGTATCGAGTTGATCATTATACATGAAGAAATAACCAATTTCATCGTTTGGTTTATGTTTTACACGCGTTTTAAATTTTATTGCCGAAATCGCTTTTTCTCGCCGAGATAAGCACGTTTTCTGAAATGCCGCTCTCCCGTCACTCTGGTTAAAGTGTTATGAAAAAAAAAGGCTGTTGGGGGCTAGGGAGTATCGAGTTGATCATTATACATGAAGAAATAACCAATTTCATCGTTTGGTTTATGTTTTACACGCGTTTTAAATTTTATTGCCGAAATCGCTTTTTCTCGCCGAGATAAGCACGTTTTCTGAAATGCCGCTCTCCCGTCACTCTGGTTAAAGTGTTATGAAAAAAAAGGCTGTTGGGGGCTAGGGAGTATCGAGTTGATCATTATACATGAAGAAATAACCAATTTCATCGTTTGGTTTATGTTTTACACGCGTTTTAAATTTTATTGCCGAAATCGCTTTTTCTCGCCGAGATAAGCACGTTTTCTGAAATGCCGCTCTCCCGTCACTCTGGTTAAAGTGTTATGAAAAAAAAGGCTGTTGGGGGCTAGGGAGTATCGAGTTGATCATTATACATGAAGAAATAACCAATTTCATCGTTTGGTTTATGTTTTACACGCGTTTTAAATTTTATTGCCGAAATCGCTTTTTCTCGCCGAGATAAGCACGTTTTCTGAAATGCCGCTCTCCCGTCACTCTGGTTAAAGTGTTATGAAAAAAAAGGCTGTTGGGGGCTAGGGAGTATCGAGTTGATCATTATACATGAAGAAATAACCAATTTCATCGTTTGGTTTATGTTTTACACGCGTTTTAAATTTTATTGCCGAAATCGCTTTTTCTCGCCGAGATAAGCACGTTTTCTGAAATGCCGCTCTCCCGTCACTCTGGTTAAAGTGTTATGAAAATAAAGGCTGTTGGGGGCTAGGGAGTATCGAGTTGATCATTATACATGAAGAAATAACCAATTTCATCGTTTGGTTTATGTTTTACACGCGTTTTAAATTTTATTGCCGAAATCGCTTTTTCTCGCCGAGATAAGCACGTTTTCTGAAATGCCGCTCTCCCGTCACTCTGGTTAAAGTGTTATGAAAAAAAAGGCTGTTGGGGGCTAGGGAGTATCGAGTTGATCATTATACATGAAGAAATAACCAATTTCATCGTTTGGTTTATGTTTTACACGCGTTTTAAATTTTATTGCCGAAATCGCTTTTTCTCGCCGAGATAAGCACGTTTTCTGAAATGCCGCTCTCCCGTCACTCTGGTTAAAGTGTTATGAAAAAAAAGGCTGTTGGGGGCTAGGGAGTATCGAGTTGATCATTATACATGAAGAAATAACCAATTTCATCGTTTGGTTTATGTTTTACACGCGTTTTAAATTTTATTGCCGAAATCGCTTTTTCTCGCCGAGATAAGCACGTTTTCTGAAATGCCGCTCTCCCGTCACTCTGGTTAAAGTGTTATGAAAAAAAAGGCTGTTGGGGGCTAGGGAGTATCGAGTTGATCATTATACATGAAGAAATAACCAATTTCATCGTTTGGTTTATGTTTTACACGCGTTTTAAATTTTATTGCCGAAATCGCTTTTTCTCGCCGAGATAAGCACGTTTTCTGAAATGCCGCTCTCCCGTCACTCTGGTTAAAGTGTTATGAAAAAAAAGGCTGTTGGGGGCTAGGGAGTATCGAGTTGATCATTATACATGAAGAAATAACCAATTTCATCGTTTGGTTTATGTTTTACACGCGTTTTAAATTTTATTGCCGAAATCGCTTTTTCTCGCCGAGATAAGCACGTTTTCTGAAATGCCGCTCTCCCGTCACTCTGGTTAAAGTGTTATGAAAAAAAAGGCTGTTGGGGGCTAGGGAATATCGAGTTGATCATTATACATGAAGAAATAACCAATTTCATCGTTTGGTTTATGTTTTACACGCGTTTTAAATTTTATTGCCGAAATCGCTTTTTCTCGCCGAGATAAGCACGTTTTCTGAAATGCCGCTCTCCCGTCACTCTGGTTAAAGTGTTATGAAAAAAAAGGCTGTTGGGGGCTAGGGAGTATCGAGTTGATCATTATACATGAAGAAATAACCAATTTCATCGTTTGGTTTATGTTTTACACGCGTTTCAAATTTTATTGCCGAAATCGCTTTTTCTCGCCGAGATAAGCACGTTTTCTGAAATGCCGCTCTCCCGTCACTCTGGTTAAAGTGTTATGAAAAAAAAGGCTGTTGGGGGCTAGGGAGTATCGAGTTGATCATTATACATGAAGAAATAACCAATTTCATCGTTTGGTTTATGTTTTACACGCGTTTTAAATTTTATTGCCGAAATCGCTTTTTCTCGCCGAGATAAGCACGTTTTCTGAAATGCCGCTCTCCCGTCACTCTGGTTAAAGTGTTATGAAAAAAAAGGCTGTTGGGGGCTAGGGAGTATCGAGTTGATCATTATACATGAAGAAATAACCAATTTCATCGTTTGGTTTATGTTTTACACGCGTTTTAAATTTTATTGCCGAAATCGCTTTTTCTCGCCGAGATAAGCACGTTTTCTGAAATGCCGCTCTCCCGTCACTCTGGTTAAAGTGTTATGAAAAAAAAAGGCTGTTGGGGGCTAGGGAGTATCGAGTTGATCATTATACATGAAGAAATAACCAATTTCATCGTTTGGTTTATGTTTTACACGCGTTTTAAATTTTATTGCCGAAATCGCTTTTTCTCGCCGAGATAAGCACGTTTTCTGAAATGCCGCTCTCCCGTCACTCTGGTTAAAGTGCTATGAAAAAAAAGGCTGTTGGGGGCTAGGGAGTATCGAGTTGATCATTATACATGAAGAAATAACCAATTTCATCGTTTGGTTTATGTTTTACACGCGTTTTAAATTTTATTGCCGAAATCGCTTTTTCTCGCCGAGATAAGCACGTTTTCTGAAATGCCGCTCTCCCGTCACTCTGGTTAAAGTGTTATGAAAAAAAAGGCTGTTGGGGGCTAGGGAGTATCGAGTTGATCATTATACATGAAGAAATAACCAATTTCATCGTTTGGTTTATGTTTTACACGCGTTTTAAATTTTATTGCCGAAATCGCTTTTTCTCGCCGAGATAAGCACGTTTTCTGAAATGCCGCTCTCCCGTCACTCTGGTTAAAGTGTTATGAAAAAAAAGGCTGTTGGGGGCTAGGGAGTATCGAGTTGATCATTATACATGAAGAAATAACCAATTTCATCGTTTGGTTTATGTTTTACACGCGTTTTAAATTTTATTGCCGAAATCGCTTTTTCTCGCCGAGATAAGCACGTTTTCTGAAATGCCGCTCTCCCGTCACTCTGGTTAAAGTGTTATGAAAAAAAAGGCTGTTGGGGGCTAGGGAGTATCGAGTTGATCATTATACATGAAGAAATAACCAATTTCATCGTTTGGTTTATGTTTTACACGCGTTTTAAATTTTATTGCCGAAATCGCTTTTTCTCGCCGAGATAAGCACGTTTTCTGAAATGCCGCTCTCCCGTCACTCTGGTTAAAGTGTTATGAAAAAAAAGGCTGTTGGGGGCTAGGGAGTATCGAGTTGATCATTATACATGAAGAAATAGCCAATTTCATCGTTTGGTTTATGTTTTACACGCGTTTTAAATTTTATTGCCGAAATGGCTTTTTCTCGCCGAGATAAGCACGTTTTCTGAAATGCCGCTCTCCCGTCACTCTGGTTAAAGTGTTATGAAAAAAAAGGCTGTTGGGGGCTAGGGAGTATCGAGTTGATCATTATACATGAAGAAATAACCAATTTCATCGTTTGGTTTATGTTTTACACGCGTTTTAAATTTTATTGCCGAAATGGCTTTTTCTCGCCGAGATAAGCACGTTTTCTGAAATGCCGCTCTCCCGTCACTCTGGTTAAAGTGTTATGAAAAAAAAGGCTGTTGGGGGCTAGGGAGTATCGAGTTGATCATTATACATGAAGAAATAACCAATTTCATCGTTTGGTTTATGTTTTACACGCGTTTTAAATTTTATTGCCGAAATCGCTTTTTCTCGCCGAGATAAGCACGTTTTCTGAAATGCCGCTCTCCCGTCACTCTGGTTAAAGTGTTATGAAAAAAAAGGCTGTTGGGGGCTAGGGAGTATCGAGTTGATCATTATACATGAAGAAATAACCAATTTCATCGTTTGGTTTATGTTTTACACGCGTTTTAAATTTTATTGCCGAAATCGCTTTTTCTCGCCGAGATAAGCACGTTTTCTGAAATGCCGCTCTCCCGTCACTCTGGTTAAAGTGTTATGAAAATAAAGGCTGTTGGGGGCTAGGGAGTATCGAGTTGATCATTATACATGAAGAAATAACCAATTTCATCGTTTGGTTTATGTTTTACACGCGTTTTAAATTTTATTGCCGAAATCGCTTTTTCTCGCCGAGATAAGCACGTTTTCTGAAATGCCGCTCTCCCGTCACTCTGGTTAAAGTGTTATGAAAAAAAAGGCTGTTGGGGGCTAGGGAGTATCGAGTTGATCATTATACATGAAGAAATAACCAATTTCATCGTTTGGTTTATGTTTTACACGCGTTTTAAATTTTATTGCCGAAATCGCTTTTTCTCGCCGAGATAAGCACGTTTTCTGAAATGCCGCTCTCCCGTCACTCTGGTTAAAGTGTTATGAAAAAAAAGGCTGTTGGGGGCTAGGGAGTATCGAGTTGATCATTATACATGAAGAAATAACCAATTTCATCGTTTGGTTTATGTTTTACACGCGTTTTAAATTTTATTGCCGAAATCGCTTTTTCTCGCCGAGATAAGCACGTTTTCTGAAATGCCGCTCTCCCGTCACTCTGGTTAAAGTGTTATGAAAAAAAAGGCTGTTGGGGGCTAGGGAGTATCGAGTTGATCATTATACATGAAGAAATAACCAATTTCATCGTTTGGTTTATGTTTTACACGCGTTTTAAATTTTATTGCCGAAATCGCTTTTTCTCGCCGAGATAAGCACGTTTTCTGAAATGCCGCTCTCCCGTCACTCTGGTTAAAGTGTTATGAAAAAAAAGGCTGTTGGGGGCTAGGGAGTATCGAGTTGATCATTATACATGAAGAAATAAGCAATTTCATCGTTTGGTTTATGTTTTACACGCGTTTTAAATTTTATTGCCGAAATCGCTTTTTCTCGCCGAGATAAGCACGTTTTCTGAAATGCCGCTCTCCCGTCACTCTGGTTAAAGTGTTATGAAAAAAAAGGCTGTTGGGGGCTAGGGAGTATCGAGTTGATCATTATACATGAAGAAATAACCAATTTCTTCGTTTGGTTTATGTTTTACACGCGTTTTAAATTTTATTGCCGAAATCGCTTTTTCTCGCCGAGATAAGCACGTTTTCTGAAATGCCGCTCTCCCGTCACTCTGGTTAAAGTGTTATGAAAAAAAAGGCTGTTGGGGGCTAGGGAGTATCGAGTTGATCATTATACATGAAGAAATAACCAATTTCTTCGTTTGGTTTATGTTTTACACGCGTTTTAAATTTTATTGCCGAAATCGCTTTTTCTCGCCGAGATAAGCACGTTTTCTGAAATGCCGCTCTCCCGTCACTCTGGTTAAAGTGTTATGAAAAAAAAGGCTGTTGGGGGCTAGGGAGTATCGAGTTGATCATTATACATGAAGAAATAACCAATTTCATCGTTTGGTTTATGTTTTACACGCGTTTTAAATTTTATTGCCGAAATCGCTTTTTCTCGCCGAGATAAGCACGTTTTCTGAAATGCCGCTCTCCCGTCACTCTGGTTAAAGTGTTATGAAAAAAAAAGGCTGTTGGGGGCTAGGGAGTATCGAGTTGATCATTATACATGAAGAAATAACCAATTTCATCGTTTGGTTTATGTTTTACACGCGTTTTAAATTTTATTGCCGAAATCGCTTTTTCTCGCCGAGATAAGCACGTTTTCTGAAATGCCGCTCTCCCGTCACTGTGGTTAAAGTGTTATGAAAAAAAAGGCTGTTGGGGGCTAGGGAGTATCGAGTTGATCATTATACATGAAGAAATAACCAATTTCATCGTTTGGTTTATGTTTTACACGATGCTGAGCTCCAGCTCGAAGTGTAAAAAGAACCGGGCTGGTTAAAAAAAGAACCGGGCGACCCGGTAAAATTGCTTAGCCGGGGCTCTGGAAGCCTAACACGGCGTGATCTTGTCCAAAAAGCCGCTGCTGAGCTCCAGCTGGAAGTGTAAAAAGAACCGGGCTGGTTAAAAAAAAGAACCGGGCGACCCGGTAAAATTGCTTAGCCGGGGCTCTGGAAGCCTAACACGGCGTGATCTTGTCCAAAAAGCCGCTGCTGAGCTCCAGCTGGAAGTGTAAAAAGAACCGGGCTGGTTAAAAAAAAGAACCGGGCGGCCCGGTAAAATTGCTTAGCCGGGGCTCTGGAAGCCTAACCCGGCGTGATACTGTGCAAAAAGCTGCTGCTGAGCTCCAGCTGGAAGTGTAAAAAAAACCGGGCTGGTTAAAAAAAAGAACCGGGCGACCCTGTAAAATTGCTTAGCCGGGGCTCTGGAAGCCTAACACGGCGTGATCTTGTCCAAAAACCCGCTGCTGAGCTCCAGCTGGAAGTGTAAAAAGAACCGGGCTGGTTAAAAAAAAGAACCGGGCGGGCCGGTAAAATTGCTTAGCCGGGGCTCTGGAAGCCTAACACGGCGTGATCTTGTCCAAAAAGCCGCTCGTGAGCTCCAGCTGGAAGTGTAAAAAGAACCGGGCTGGTTCAAAAAAAGAACCGGGCGGCCCGGTAGAATTGCTTAGCCGAGGTCCTGGAAGCCTAACCCGGCGTGATCTTGCGCAAAAAGCCGCTGCTGAGCTCCAGCTGGAAGTGTAAAAAGAACCGGGCTGGTTCAAAAAAAGAACCGGGCGGCCCGGTAAAATTGCTTAGCCGGGGTCCTGGAAGCCTAACGCGGCGTGATCTTGCCCGAAAGTCGGCCTCTATACTTCCATATTAGGTACCAGGCGCTCAGAGCCAACTTGGCAAAAATTTTCTAAGTGCCCACGGCTCTGCGGGGATTGTGCATCCGACCCGCGCCGGTTCTCCAGCCGGCCTAAAATAACGCAAAACCAGCCTCTCCCCCTGGAGCTCACAGCCAAAGGCGAAACTTTTCTAAGTGCCTACGGCTCTGCGGGCTTTTGAGTCCGCCCCGCGCCGGTTCGTCGGTCGGCCTCAAAAAGCGAAAAATCAGCCTCTCTCCCTGGAGCTCGACTCGAGTTGATCATTATACATGAAGAAATAACCAATTTCATCGTTTGGTTTATGTTTTACACGCGTTTTAAATTTTATTGCCGAAATCGCTTATTCTCGCCGAGATAAGCACGTTTTCTGAAATGCCGCTCTCCCGTCACTCTGGTTAAAGTGTTATGAAAAAAAAGGCTGTTGGGGGCTAGGGAGTATCGAGTTGATCATTATACATGAAGAAATAACCAATTTCATCGTTTGGTTTATGTTTTACACGCGTTTTAAATTTTATTGCCGAAATCGCTTTTTCTCGCCGAGATAAGCACGTTTTCTGAAATGCCGCTCTCCCGTCACTCTGGTTAAAGTGTTATGAAAAAAAAGGCTGTTGGGGGCTAGGGAGTATCGAGTTGATCATTATACATGAAGAAATAACCAATTTCATCGTTTGGTTTATGTTTTACACGCGTTTTAAATTTTATTGCCGAAATCGCTTTTTCTTGCCGAGATAAGCACGTTTTCTGAAATGCCGCTCTCCCGTCACTCTGGTTAAAGTGTTATGAAAAAAAAGGCTGTTGGGGGCTAGGGAGTATCGAGTTGATCATTATACATGAAGAAATAACCAATTTCATCGTTTGGTTTATGTTTTACACGCGTTTTAAATTTTATTGCCGAAATCGCTTTTTCTCGCCGAGATAAGCACGTTTTCTGAAATGCCGCTCTCCCGTCACTCTGGTTAAAGTGTTATGAAAAAAAAAGGCTGTTGGGGGCTAGGGAGTATCGAGTTGATCATTATACATGAAGAAATAACCAATTTCATCGTTTGGTTTATGTTTTACACGCGTTTTAAATTTTATTGCCGAAATCGCTTTTTCTCGCCGAGATAAGCACGTTTTCTGAAATGCCGCTCTCCCGTCACTCTGGTTAAAGTGTTATGAAAAAAAAGGCTGTTGGGGGCTAGGGAGTATCGAGTTGATCATTATACATGAAGAAATAACCAATTTCATCGTTTGGTTTATGTTTTACACGCGTTTTAAATTTTATTGCCGAAATCGCTTTTTCTCGCCGAGATAAGCACGTTTTCTGAAATGCCGCTCTCCCGTCACTCTGGTTAAAGTGTTATGAAAAAAAAGGCTGTTGGGGGCTAGGGAGTATCGAGTTGATCATTATACATGAAGAAATAACCAATTTCGTCGTTTGGTTTATGTTTTACACGCGTTTTAAATTTTATTGCCGAAATCGCTTTTTCTCGCCGAGATAAGCACGTTTTCTGAAATGCCGCTCTCCCGTCACTCTGGTTAAAGTGTTATGAAAAAAAAGGCTGTTGGGGGCTAGGGAGTATCGAGTTGATCATTATACATGAAGAAATAACCAATTTCATCGTTTGGTTTATGTTTTACACGCGTTTTAAATTTTATTGCCGAAATCGCTTTTTCTCGCCGAGATAAGCACGTTTTCTGAAATGCCGCTCTCCCGTCACTCTGGTTAAAGTGTTACGAAAAAAAAGCCTGTTGGGGGCTAGGGAGTATCGAGTTGATCATTATACATGAAGAAATAACCAATTTCATCGTTTGGTTTATGTTTTACACGCGTTTTAAATTTTATTGCCGAAATCGCTTTTTCTCGCCGAGATAAGCACGTTTTCTGAAATGCCGCTCTCCCGTCACTCTGGTTAAAGTGTTATGAAAAAAATGGCTGTTGGGGGCTAGGGAGTATCGAGTTGATCATTATACATGAAGAAATAACCAATTTCATCGTTTGGTTTATGTTTTACACGCGTTTTAAATTTTATTGCCGAAATCGCTTTTTCTCGCCGAGATAAGCACGTTTTCTGAAATGCCGCTCTCCCGTCACTCTGGTTAAAGTGTTATGAAAAAAAAGGCTGTTGGGGGCTAGGGAGTATCGAGTTGATCATTATACATGAAGAAATAACCAATTTCATCGTTTGGTTTATGTTTTACACGCGTTTTAAATTTTATTGCCGAAATCGCTTTTTCTCGCCGAGATAAGCACGTTTTCTGAAATGCCGCTCTCCCGTCACTCTGGTTAAAGTGTTATGAAAAAAAAGGCTGTTGGGGGCTAGGGAATATCGAGTTGATCATTATACATGAAGAAATAACCAATTTCATCGTTTGGTTTATGTTTTACACGCGTTTTAAATTTTATTGCCGAAATCGCTTTTTCTCGCCGAGATAAGCACGTTTTCTGAAATGCCGCTCTCCCGTCACTCTGGTTAAAGTGTTATGAAAAAAAAGGCTGTTGGGGGCTAGGGAGTATCGAGTTGATCATTATACATGAAGAAATAACCAATTTCATCGTTTGGTTTATGTTTTACACGCGTTTTAAATTTTATTGCCGAAATCGCTTTTTCTCGCCGAGATAAGCACGTTTTCTGAAATGCCGCTCTCCCGTCACTCTGGTTAAAGTGTTATGAAAAAAAAGGCTGTTGGGGGCTAGGGAGTATCGAGTTGATCATTATACATGAAGAAATAACCAATTTCATCGTTTGGTTTATGTTTTACACGCGTTTTAAATTTTATTGCCGAAATCGCTTTTTCTCGCCGAGATAAGCACGTTTTCTGAAATGCCGCTCTCCCGTCACTCTGGTTAAAGTGTTATGAAAAAAAAGGCTGTTGGGGGCTAGGGAGTATCGAGTTGATCATTATACATGAAGAAATAAGCAATTTCATCGTTTGGTTTATGTTTTACACGCGTTTTAAATTTTATTGCCGAAATCGCTTTTTCTCGCCGAGATAAGCACGTTTTCTGAAATGCCGCTCTCCCGTCACTCTGGTTAAAGTGTTATGAAAAAAAAGGCTGTTGGGGGCTAGGGAGTATCGAGTTGATCATTATACATGAAGAAATAACCAATTTCATCGTTTGGTTTATGTTTTACACGCGTTTTAAATTTTATTGCCGAAATCGCTTTTTCTCGCCGAGATAAGCACGTTTTCTGAAATGCCGCTCTCCCGTCACTCTGGTTAAAGTGTTATGAAAAAAAAGGCTGTTGGGGGCTAGGGAGTATCGAGTTGATCATTATACATGAAGAAATAACCAATTTCATCGTTTGGTTTATGTTTTACACGCGTTTTAAATTTTATTGCCGAAATCGCTTTTTCTCGCCGAGATAAGCACGTTTTCTGAAATGCCGCTCTCCCGTCACTCTGGTTAAAGTGTTATGAAAAAAAAGGCTGTTGGGGGCTAGGGAGTATCGAGTTGATCATTATACATGAAGAAATAACCAATTTCATCGTTTGGTTTATGTTTTACACGCGTTTTAAATTTTATTGCCGAAATCGCTTTTTCTCGCCGAGATAAGCACGTTTTCTGAAATGCCGCTCTCCCGTCACTCTGGTTAAAGTGTTATGAAAAAAAAGGCTGTTGGGGGCTAGGGAGTATCGAGTTGATCATTATACATGAAGAAATAACCAATTTCATCGTTTGGTTTATGTTTTACACGCGTTTTAAATTTTATTGCCGAAATCGCTTTTTCTCGCCGAGATAAGCACGTTTTCTGAAATGCCGCTCTCCCGTCACTCTGGTTAAAGTGTTATGAAAAAAAAGGCTGTTGGGGGCTAGGGAGTATCGAGTTGATCATTATACATGAAGAAATAACCAATTTCATCGTTTGGTTTATGTTTTACACGCGTTTTAAATTTTATTGCCGAAATCGCTTTTTCTCGCCGAGATAAGCACGTTTTCTGAAATGCCGCTCTCCCGTCACTCTGGTTAAAGTGTTATGAAAAAAAAGGCTGTTGGGGGCTAGGGAGTATCGAGTTGATCATTATACATGAAGAAATAACCAATTTCATCGTTTGGTTTATGTTTTACACGCGTTTTAAATTTTATTGCCGAAATCGCTTTTTCTCGCCGAGATAAGCACGTTTTCTGAAATGCCGCTCTCCCGTCACTCTGGTTAAAGTGTTATGAAAAAAAAGGCTGTTGGGGGCTAGGGAGTATCGAGTTGATCATTATACATGAAGAAATAACCAATTTCATCGTTTGGTTTATGTTTTACACGCGTTTTAAATTTTATTGCCGAAATCGCTTTTTCTCGCCGAGATAAGCACGTTTTCTGAAATGCCGCTCTCCCGTCACTCTGGTTAAAGTGTTATGAAAAAAAAGGCTGTTGGGGGCTAGGGAGTATCGAGTTGATCATTATACATGAAGAAATAACCAATTTCATCGTTTGGTTTATGTTTTACACGCGTTTTAAATTTTATTGCCGAAATCGCTTTTTCTCGCCGAGATAAGCACGTTTTCTGAAATGCCGCTCTCCCGTCACTCTGGTTAAAGTGTTATGAAAAAAAAGGCTGTTGGGGGCTAGGGAGTATCGAGTTGATCATTATACATGAAGAAATAACCAATTTCATCGTTTGGTTTATGTTTTACACGCGTTTTAAATTTTATTGCCGAAATCGCTTTTTCTCGCCGAGATAAGCACGTTTTCTGAAATGCCGCTCTCCCGTCACTCTGGTTAAAGTGTTATGAAAAAAAAGGCTGTTGGGGGCTAGGGAGTATCGAGTTGATCATTATACATGAAGAAATAACCAATTTCATCGTTTGGTTTATGTTTTACACGCGTTTTAAATTTTATTGCCGAAATCGCTTTTTCTCGCCGAGATAAGCACGTTTTCTGAAATGCCGCTCTCCCGTCACTCTGGTTAAAGTGTTATGAAAAAAAAGGCTGTTGGGGGCTAGGGAGTATCGAGTTGATCATTATACATGAAGAAATAACCAATTTCATCGTTTGGTTTATGTTTTACACGCGTTTTAAATTTTATTGCCGAAATCGCTTTTTCTCGCCGAGATAAGCACGTTTTCTGAAATGCCGCTCTCCCGTCACTCTGGTTAAAGTGTTATGAAAAAAAAGGCTGTTGGGGGCTAGGGAGTATCGAGTTGATCATTATACATGAAGAAATAACCAATTTCATCGTTTGGTTTATGTTTTACACGCGTTTTAAATTTTATTGCCGAAATCGCTTTTTCTCGCCGAGATAAGCACGTTTTCTGAAATGCCGCTCTCCCGTCACTCTGGTTAAAGTGTTATGAAAAAAAAGGCTGTTGGGGGCTAGGGAGTATCGAGTTGATCATTATACATGAAGAAATAACCAATTTCATCGTTTGGTTTATGTTTTACACGCGTTTTAAATTTTATTGCCGAAATCGCTTTTTCTCGCCGAGATAAGCACGTTTTCTGAAATGCCGCTCTCCCGTCACTCTGGTTAAAGTGTTATGAAAAAAAAGGCTGTTGGGGGCTAGGGAGTATCGAGTTGATCATTATACATGAAGAAATAACCAATTTCATCGTTTGGTTTATGTTTTACACGCGTTTTAAATTTTATTGCCGAAATCGCTTTTTCTCGCCGAGATAAGCACGTTTTCTGAAATGCCGCTCTCCCGTCACTCTGGTTAAAGTGTTATGAAAAAAAAGGCTGTTGGGGGCTAGGGAGTATCGAGTTGATCATTATACATGAAGAAATAACCAATTTCATCGTTTGGTTTATGTTTTACACGCGTTTTAAATTTTATTGCCGAAATCGCTTTTTCTCGCCGAGATAAGCACGTTTTCTGAAATGCCGCTCTCCCGTCACTCTGGTTAAAGTGTTATGAAAAAAAAGGCTGTTGGGGGCTAGGGAGTATCGAGTTGATCATTATACATGAAGAAATAACCAATTTCATCGTTTGGTTTATGTTTTACACGCGTTTTAAATTTTATTGCCGAAATCGCTTTTTCTCGCCGAGATAAGCACGTTTTCTGAAATGCCGCTCTCCCGTCACTCTGGTTAAAGTGTTATGAAAAAAAAGGCTGTTGGGGGCTAGGGAGTATCGAGTTGATCATTATACATGAAGAAATAACCAATTTCATCGTTTGGTTTATGTTTTACACGCGTTTTAAATTTTATTGCCGAAATCGCTTTTTCTCGCCGAGATAAGCACGTTTTCTGAAATGCCGCTCTCCCGTCACTCTGGTTAAAGTGTTATGAAAAAAAAGGCTGTTGGGGGCTAGGGAGTATCGAGTTGATCATTATACATGAAGAAATAACCAATTTCATCGTTTGGTTTATGTTTTACACGCGTTTTAAATTTTATTGCCGAAATCGCTTTTTCTCGCCGAGATAAGCACGTTTTCTGAAATGCCGCTCTCCCGTCACTCTGGTTAAAGTGTTATGAAAAAAAAGGCTGTTGGGGGCTAGGGAGTATCGAGTTGATCATTATACATGAAGAAATAACCAATTTCATCGTTTGGTTTATGTTTTACACGCGTTTTAAATTTTATTGCCGAAATCGCTTTTTCTCGCCGAGATAAGCACGTTTTCTGAAATGCCGCTCTCCCGTCACTCTGGTTAAAGTGTTATGAAAAAAAAGGCTGTTGGGGGCTAGGGAGTATCGAGTTGATCATTATACATGAAGAAATAACCAATTTCATCGTTTGGTTTATGTTTTACACGCGTTTTAAATTTTATTGCCGAAATCGCTTTTTCTCGCCGAGATAAGCACGTTTTCTGAAATGCCGCTCTCCCGTCACTCTGGTTAAAGTGTTATGAAAAAAAAGGCTGTTTGGGGGCTAGGGAGTATCGAGTTGATCATTATACATGAAGAAATAACCAATTTCATCGTTTGGTTTATGTTTTACACGCGTTTTAAATTTTATTGCCGAAATCGCTTTTTCTCGCCGAGATAAGCACGTTTTCTGAAATGCCGCTCTCCCGTCACTCTGGTTAAAGTGTTATGAAAAAAAAGGCTGTTGGGGGCTAGGGAGTATCGAGTTGATCATTATACATGAAGAAATAACCAATTTCATCGTTTGGTTTATGTTTTACACGCGTTTTAAATTTTATTGCCGAAATCGCTTTTTCTCGCCGAGATAAGCACGTTTTCTGAAATGCCGCTCTCCCGTCACTCTGGTTAAAGTGTTATGAAAAAAAAGGCTGTTGGGGGCTAGGGAGTATCGAGTTGATCATTATACATGAAGAAATAACCAATTTCATCGTTTGGTTTATGTTTTACACGCGTTTTAAATTTTATTGCCGAAATCGCTTTTTCTCGCCGAGATAAGCACGTTTTCTGAAATGCCGCTCTCCCGTCACTCTGGTTAAAGTGTTATGAAAAAAAAGGCTGTTGGGGGCTAGGGAGTATCGAGTTGATCATTATACATGAAGAAATAACCAATTTCATCGTTTGGTTTATGTTTTACACGCGTTTTAAATTTTATTGCCGAAATCGCTTTTTCTCGCCGAGATAAGCACGTTTTCTGAAATGCCGCTCTCCCCGTCACTCTGGTTAAAGTGTTATGAAAAAAAAGGCTGTTGGGGGCTAGGGAGTATCGAGTTGATCATTATACATGAAGAAATAACCAATTTCATCGTTTGGTTTATGTTTTACACGCGTTTTAAATTTTATTGCCGAAATCGCTTTTTCTCGCCGAGATAAGCACGTTTTCTGAAATGCCGCTCTCCCGTCACTCTGGTTAAAGTGTTATGAAAAAAAAGGCTGTTGGGGGCTAGGGAGTATCGAGTTGATCATTATACATGAAGAAATAACCAATTTCATCGTTTGGTTTATGTTTTACACGCGTTTTAAATTTTATTGCCGAAATCGCTTTTTCTCGCCGAGATAAGCACGTTTTCTGAAATGCCGCTCTCCCGTCACTCTGGTTAAAGTGTTATGAAAAAAAAGGCTGTTGGGGGCTAGGGAGTATCGAGTTGATCATTATACATGAAGAAATAACCAATTTCATCGTTTGGTTTATGTTTTACACGCGTTTTAAATTTTATTGCCGAAATCGCTTTTTCTCGCCGAGATAAGCACGTTTTCTGAAATGCCGCTCTCCCGTCACTCTGGTTAAAGTGTTATGAAAAAAAAGGCTGTTGGGGGCTAGGGAGTATCGAGTTGATCATTATACATGAAGAAATAACCAATTTCATCGTTTGGTTTATGTTTTACACGCGTTTTAAATTTTATTGCCGAAATCGCTTTTTCTCGCCGAGATAAGCACGTTTTCTGAAATGCCGCTCTCCCGTCACTCTGGTTAAAGTGTTATGAAAAAAAAGGCTGTTGGGGGCTAGGGAGTATCGAGTTGATCATTATACATGAAGAAATAACCAATTTCATCGTTTGGTTTATGTTTTACACGCGTTTTAAATTTTATTGCCGAAATCGCTTTTTCTCGCCGAGATAAGCACGTTTTCTGAAATGCCGCTCTCCCGTCACTCTGGTTAAAGTGTTATGAAAAAAAAGGCTGTTGGGGGCTAGGGAGTATCGAGTTGATCATTATACATGAAGAAATAACCAATTTCATCGTTTGGTTTATGTTTTACACGCGTTTTAAATTTTATTGCCGAAATCGCTTTTTCTCGCCGAGATAAGCACGTTTTCTGAAATGCCGCTCTCCCGTCACTCTGGTTAAAGTGTTATGAAAAAAAAGGCTGTTGGGGGCTAGGGAGTATCGAGTTGATCATTATACATGAAGAAATAACCAATTTCATCGTTTGGTTTATGTTTTACACGCGTTTTAAATTTTATTGCCGAAATCGCTTTTTCTCGCCGAGATAAGCACGTTTTCTGAAATGCCGCTCTCCCGTCACTCTGGTTAAAGTGTTATGAAAAAAAAGGCTGTTGGGGGCTAGGGAGTATCGAGTTGATCATTATACATGAAGAAATAACCAATTTCATCGTTTGGTTTATGTTTTACACGCGTTTTAAATTTTATTGCCGAAATCGCTTTTTCTCGCCGAGATAAGCACGTTTTCTGAAATGCCGCTCTCCCCGTCACTCTGGTTAAAGTGTTATGAAAAAAAAAGGCTGTTGGGGGCTAGGGAGTATCGAGTTGATCATTATACATGAAGAAATAACCAATTTCATCGTTTGGTTTATGTTTTACACGCGTTTTAAATTTTATTGCCGAAATCGCTTTTTCTCGCCGAGATAAGCACGTTTTCTGAAATGCCGCTCTCCCGTCACTCTGGTTAAAGTGTTATGAAAAAAAAGGCTGTTGGGGGCTAGGGAGTATCGAGTTGATCATTATACATGAAGAAATAACCAATTTCATCGTTTGGTTTATGTTTTACACGCGTTTTAAATTTTATTGCCGAAATCGCTTTTTCTCGCCGAGATAAGCACGTTTTCTGAAATGCCGCTCTCCCGTCACTCTGGTTAAAGTGTTATGAAAAAAAAGGCTGTTGGGGGCTAGGGAGTATCGAGTTGATCATTATACATGAAGAAATAAGCAATTTCATCGTTTGGTTTATGTTTTACACGCGTTTTAAATTTTATTGCCGAAATCGCTTTTTCTCGCCGAGATAAGCACGTTTTCTGAAATGCCGCTCTCCCGTCACTCTGGTTAAAGTGTTATGAAAAAAAAGGCTGTTGGGGGCTAGGGAGTATCGAGTTGATCATTATACATGAAGAAATAACCAATTTCATCGTTTGGTTTATGTTTTACACGCGTTTTAAATTTTATTGCCGAAATCGCTTTTTCTCGCCGAGATAAGCACGTTTTCTGAAATGCCGCTCTCCCGTCACTCTGGTTAAAGTGTTATGAAAAAAAAGGCTGTTGGGGGCTAGGGAGTATCGAGTTGATCATTATACATGAAGAAATAACCAATTTCATCGTTTGGTTTATGTTTTACACGCGTTTTAAATTTTATTGCCGAAATCGCTTTTTCTCGCCGAGATAAGCACGTTTTCTGAAATGCCGCTCTCCCGTCACTCTGGTTAAAGTGTTATGAAAAAAAAGGCTGTTGGGGGCTAGGGAGTATCGAGTTGATCATTATACATGAAGAAATAACCAATTTCATCGTTTGGTTTATGTTTTACACGCGTTTTAAATTTTATTGCCGAAATCGCTTTTTCTCGCCGAGATAAGCACGTTTTCTGAAATGCCGCTCTCCCGTCACTCTGGTTAAAGTGTTATGAAAAAAAAGGCTGTTGGGGGCTAGGGAGTATCGAGTTGATCATTATACATGAAGAAATAACCAATTTCATCGTTTGGTTTATGTTTTACACGCGTTTTAAATTTTATTGCCGAAATCGCTTTTTCTCGCCGAGATAAGCACGTTTTCTGAAATGCCGCTCTCCCGTCACTCTGGTTAAAGTGTTATGAAAAAAAAGGCTGTTGGGGGCTAGGGAGTATCGAGTTGATCATTATACATGAAGAAATAACCAATTTCATCGTTTGGTTTATGTTTTACACGCGTTTTAAATTTTATTGCCGAAATCGCTTTTTCTCGCCGAGATAAGCACGTTTTCTGAAATGCCGCTCTCCCGTCACTCTGGTTAAAGTGTTATGAAAAAAAAGGCTGTTGGGGGCTAGGGAGTATCGAGTTGATCATTATACATGAAGAAATAACCAATTTCATCGTTTGGTTTATGTTTTACACGCGTTTTAAATTTTATTGCCGAAATCGCTTTTTCTCGCCGAGATAAGCACGTTTTCTGAAATGCCGCTCTCCCGTCACTCTGGTTAAAGTGTTATGAAAAAAAAGGCTGTTGGGGGCTAGGGAGTATCGAGTTGATCATTATACATGAAGAAATAACCAATTTCATCGTTTGGTTTATGTTTTACACGCGTTTTAAATTTTATTGCCGAAATCGCTTTTTCTCGCCGAGATAAGCACGTTTTCTGAAATGCCGCTCTCCCGTCACTCTGGTTAAAGTGTTATGAAAAAAAAGGCTGTTGGGGGCTAGGGAGTATCGAGTTGATCATTATACATGAAGAAATAACCAATTTCATCGTTTGGTTTATGTTTTACACGCGTTTTAAATTTTATTGCCGAAATCGCTTTTTCTCGCCGAGATAAGCACGTTTTCTGAAATGCCGCTCTCCCGTCACTCTGGTTAAAGTGTTATGAAAAAAAAGGCTGTTGGGGGCTAGGGAGTATCGAGTTGATCATTATACATGAAGAAATAACCAATTTCATCGTTTGGTTTATGTTTTACACGCGTTTTAAATTTTATTGCCGAAATCGCTTTTTCTCGCCGAGATAAGCACGTTTTCTGAAATGCCGCTCTCCCGTCACTCTGGTTAAAGTGTTATGAAAAAAAAGGCTGTTGGGGGCTAGGGAGTATCGAGTTGATCATTATACATGAAGAAATAACCAATTTCATCGTTTGGTTTATGTTTTACACGCGTTTTAAATTTTATTGCCGAAATCGCTTTTTCTCGCCGAGATAAGCACGTTTTCTGAAATGCCGCTCTCCCGTCACTCTGGTTAAAGTGTTATGAAAAAAAAGGCTGTTGGGGGCTAGGGAGTATCGAGTTGATCATTATACATGAAGAAATAACCAATTTCATCGTTTGGTTTATGTTTTACACGCGTTTTAAATTTTATTGCCGAAATCGCTTTTTCTCGCCGAGATAAGCACGTTTTCTGAAATGCCGCTCTCCCGTCACTCTGGTTAAAGTGTTATGAAAAAAAAGGCTGTTGGGGGCTAGGGAGTATCGAGTTGATCATTATACATGAAGAAATAACCAATTTCATCGTTTGGTTTATGTTTTACACGCGTTTTAAATTTTATTGCCGAAATCGCTTTTTCTCGCCGAGATAAGCACGTTTTCTGAAATGCCGCTCTCCCGTCACTCTGGTTAAAGTGTTATGAAAAAAAAGGCTGTTGGGGGCTAGGGAGTATCGAGTTGATCATTATACATGAAGAAATAACCAATTTCATCGTTTGGTTTATGTTTTACACGCGTTTTAAATTTTATTGCCGAAATCGCTTTTTCTCGCCGAGATAAGCACGTTTTCTGAAATGCCGCTCTCCCGTCACTCTGGTTAAAGTGTTATGAAAAAAAAGGCTGTTGGGGGCTAGGGAGTATCGAGTTGATCATTATACATGAAGAAATAACCAATTTCATCGTTTGGTTTATGTTTTACACGCGTTTTAAATTTTATTGCCGAAATCGCTTTTTCTCGCCGAGATAAGCACGTTTTCTGAAATGCCGCTCTCCCGTCACTCTGGTTAAAGTGTTATGAAAAAAAAGGCTGTTGGGGGCTAGGGAGTATCGAGTTGATCATTATACATGAAGAAATAACCAATTTCATCGTTTGGTTTATGTTTTACACGCGTTTTAAATTTTATTGCCGAAATCGCTTTTTCTCGCCGAGATAAGCACGTTTTCTGAAATGCCGCTCTCCCGTCACTCTGGTTAAAGTGTTATGAAAAAAAAAGGCTGTTGGGGGCTAGGGAGTATCGAGTTGATCATTATACATGAAGAAATAACCAATTTCATCGTTTGGTTTATGTTTTACACGCGTTTTAAATTTTATTGCCGAAATCGCTTTTTCTCGCCGAGATAAGCACGTTTTCTGAAATGCCGCTCTCCCCGTCACTCTGGTTAAAGTGTTATGAAAAAAAAGGCTGTTGGGGGCTAGGGAGTATCGAGTTGATCATTATACATGAAGAAATAACCAATTTCATCGTTTGGTTTATGTTTTACACGCGTTTTAAATTTTATTGCCGAAATCGCTTTTTCTCGCCGAGATAAGCACGTTTTCTGAAATGCCGCTCTCCCGTCACTCTGGTTAAAGTGTTATGAAAAAAAAGGCTGTTGGGGGCTAGGGAGTATCGAGTTGATCATTATACATGAAGAAATAACCAATTTCATCGTTTGGTTTATGTTTTACACGCGTTTTAAATTTTATTGCCGAAATCGCTTTTTCTCGCCGAGATAAGCACGTTTTCTGAAATGCCGCTCTCTCCCGTCACTCTGGTTAAAGTGTTATGAAAAAAAAGGCTGTTGGGGGCTAGGGAGTATCGAGTTGATCATTATACATGAAGAAATAACCAATTTCATCGTTTGGTTTATGTTTTACACGCGTTTTAAATTTTATTGCCGAAATCGCTTTTTCTCGCCGAGATAAGCACGTTTTCTGAAATGCCGCTCTCCCGTCACTCTGGTTAAAGTGTTATGAAAAAAAAGGCTGTTGGGGGCTAGGGAGTATCGAGTTGATCATTATACATGAAGAAATAACCAATTTCATCGTTTGGTTTATGTTTTACACGCGTTTTAAATTTTATTGCCGAAATCGCTTTTTCTCGCCGAGATAAGCACGTTTTCTGAAATGCCGCTCTCCCGTCACTCTGGTTAAAGTGTTATGAAAAAAAAGGCTGTTGGGGGCTAGGGAGTATCGAGTTGATCATTATACATGAAGAAATAACCAATTTCATCGTTTGGTTTATGTTTTACACGCGTTTTAAATTTTATTGCCGAAATCGCTTTTTCTCGCCGAGATAAGCACGTTTTCTGAAATGCCGCTCTCCCGTCACTCTGGTTAAAGTGTTATGAAAAAAAAGGCTGTTGGGGGCTAGGGAGTATCGAGTTGATCATTATACATGAAGAAATAACCAATTTCATCGTTTGGTTTATGTTTTACACGCGTTTTAAATTTTATTGCCGAAATCGCTTTTTCTCGCCGAGATAAGCACGTTTTCTGAAATGCCGCTCTCCCGTCACTCTGGTTAAAGTGTTATGAAAAAAAAGGCTGTTGGGGGCTAGGGAGTATCGAGTTGATCATTATACATGAAGAAATAACCAATTTCATCGTTTGGTTTATGTTTTACACGCGTTTTAAATTTTATTGCCGAAATCGCTTTTTCTCGCCGAGATAAGCACGTTTTCTGAAATGCCGCTCTCCCGTCACTCTGGTTAAAGTGTTATGAAAAAAAAAGGCTGTTGGGGCTAGGGAGTATCGAGTTGATCATTATACATGAAGAAATAACCAATTTCATCGTTTGGTTTATGTTTTACACGCGTTTTAAATTTTATTGCCGAAATCGCTTTTTCTCGCCGAGATAAGCACGTTTTCTGAAATGCCGCTCTCCCGTCACTCTGGTTAAAGTGTTATGAAAAAAAAGGCTGTTGGGGGCTAGGGAGTATCGAGTTGATCATTATACATGAAGAAATAACCAATTTCATCGTTTGGTTTATGTTTTACACGCGTTTTAAATTTTATTGCCGAAATCGCTTTTTCTCGCCGAGATAAGCACGTTTTCTGAAATGCCGCTCTCCCCGTCACTCTGGTTAAAGTGTTATGAAAAAAAAGGCTGTTGGGGGCTAGGGAGTATCGAGTTGATCATTATACATGAAGAAATAACCAATTTCATCGTTTGGTTTATGTTTTACACGCGTTTTAAATTTTATTGCCGAAATCGCTTTTTCTCGCCGAGATAAGCACGTTTTCTGAAATGCCGCTCTCCCGTCACTCTGGTTAAAGTGTTATGAAAAAAAAGGCTGTTGGGGGCTAGGGAGTATCGAGTTGATCATTATACATGAAGAAATAACCAATTTCATCGTTTGGTTTATGTTTTACACGCGTTTTAAATTTTATTGCCGAAATCGCTTTTTCTCGCCGAGATAAGCACGTTTTCTGAAATGCCGCTCTCCCGTCACTCTGGTTAAAGTGTTATGAAAAAAAAGGCTGTTGGGGGCTAGGGAGTATCGAGTTGATCATTATACATGAAGAAATAACCAATTTCATCGTTTGGTTTATGTTTTACACGCGTTTTAAATTTTATTGCCGAAATCGCTTTTTCTCGCCGAGATAAGCACGTTTTCTGAAATGCCGCTCTCCCGTCACTCTGGTTAAAGTGTTATGAAAAAAAAGGCTGTTGGGGGCTAGGGAGTATCGAGTTGATCATTATACATGAAGAAATAACCAATTTCATCGTTTGGTTTATGTTTTACACGCGTTTTAAATTTTATTGCCGAAATCGCTTTTTCTCGCCGAGATAAGCACGTTTTCTGAAATGCCGCTCTCCCGTCACTCTGGTTAAAGTGTTATGAAAAAAAAGGCTGTTGGGGGCTAGGGAGTATCGAGTTGATCATTATACATGAAGAAATAACCAATTTCATCGTTTGGTTTATGTTTTACACGCGTTTTAAATTTTATTGCCGAAATCGCTTTTTCTCGCCGAGATAAGCACGTTTTCTGAAATGCCGCTCTCCCGTCACTCTGGTTAAAGTGTTATGAAAAAAAAGGCTGTTGGGGGCTAGGGAGTATCGAGTTGATCATTATACATGAAGAAATAACCAATTTCATCGTTTGGTTTATGTTTTACACGCGTTTTAAATTTTATTGCCGAAATCGCTTTTTCTCGCCGAGATAAGCACGTTTTCTGAAATGCCGCTCTCCCGTCACTCTGGTTAAAGTGTTATGAAAAAAAAGGCTGTTGGGGGCTAGGGAGTATCGAGTTGATCATTATACATGAAGAAATAACCAATTTCATCGTTTGGTTTATGTTTTACACGCGTTTTAAATTTTATTGCCGAAATCGCTTTTTCTCGCCGAGATAAGCACGTTTTCTGAAATGCCGCTCTCCCGTCACTCTGGTTAAAGTGTTATGAAAAAAAAAGGCTGTTGGGGGCTAGGGAGTATCGAGTTGATCATTATACATGAAGAAATAACCAATTTCATCGTTTGGTTTATGTTTTACACGCGTTTTAAATTTTATTGCCGAAATCGCTTTTTCTCGCCGAGATAAGCACGTTTTCTGAAATGCCGCTCTCCCGTCACTCTGGTTAAAGTGTTATGAAAAAAAAGGCTGTTGGGGGCTAGGGAGTATCGAGTTGATCATTATACATGAAGAAATAACCAATTTCATCGTTTGGTTTATGTTTTACACGCGTTTTAAATTTTATTGCCGAAATCGCTTTTTCTCGCCGAGATAAGCACGTTTTCTGAAATGCCGCTCTCCCGTCACTCTGGTTAAAGTGTTATGAAAAAAAAGGCTGTTGGGGGGCTAGGGAGTATCGAGTTGATCATTATACATGAAGAAATAACCAATTTCATCGTTTGGTTTATGTTTTACACGCGTTTTAAATTTTATTGCCGAAATCGCTTTTTCTCGCCGAGATAAGCACGTTTTCTGAAATGCCGCTCTCCCGTCACTCTGGTTAAAGTGTTATGAAAAAAAAGGCTGTTGGGGGCTAGGGAGTATCGAGTTGATCATTATACATGAAGAAATAACCAATTTCATCGTTTGGTTTATGTTTTACACGCGTTTTAAATTTTATTGCCGAAATCGCTTTTTCTCGCCGAGATAAGCACGTTTTCTGAAATGCCGCTCTCCCGTCACTCTGGTTAAAGTGTTATGAAAAAAAAGGCTGTTGGGGGCTAGGGAGTATCGAGTTGATCATTATACATGAAGAAATAACCAATTTCATCGTTTGGTTTATGTTTTACACGCGTTTTAAATTTTATTGCCGAAATCGCTTTTTCTCGCCGAGATAAGCACGTTTTCTGAAATGCCGCTCTCCCGTCACTCTGGTTAAAGTGTTATGAAAAAAAAGGCTGTTGGGGGCTAGGGAGTATCGAGTTGATCATTATACATGAAGAAATAACCAATTTCATCGTTTGGTTTATGTTTTACACGCGTTTTAAATTTTATTGCCGAAATCGCTTTTTCTCGCCGAGATAAGCACGTTTTCTGAAATGCCGCTCTCCCGTCACTCTGGTTAAAGTGTTATGAAAAAAAAGGCTGTTGGGGGCTAGGGAGTATCGAGTTGATCATTATACATGAAGAAATAACCAATTTCATCGTTTGGTTTATGTTTTACACGCGTTTTAAATTTTATTGCCGAAATCGCTTTTTCTCGCCGAGATAAGCACGTTTTCTGAAATGCCGCTCTCCCGTCACTCTGGTTAAAGTGTTATGAAAAAAAAGGCTGTTGGGGGCTAGGGAGTATCGAGTTGATCATTATACATGAAGAAATAACCAATTTCATCGTTTGGTTTATGTTTTACACGCGTTTTAAATTTATTGCCGAAATCGCTTTTTCTCGCCGAGATAAGCACGTTTTCTGAAATGCCGCTCTCCCGTCACTCTGGTTAAAGTGTTATGAAAAAAAAGGCTGTTGGGGGCTAGGGAGTATCGAGTTGATCATTATACATGAAGAAATAACCAATTTCATCGTTTGGTTTATGTTTTACACGCGTTTTAAATTTTATTGCCGAAATCGCTTTTTCTCGCCGAGATAAGCACGTTTTCTGAAATGCCGCTCTCCCGTCACTCTGGTTAAAGTGTTATGAAAAAAAAGGCTGTTGGGGGCTAGGGAGTATCGAGTTGATCATTATACATGAAGAAATAACCAATTTCATCGTTTGGTTTATGTTTTACACGCGTTTTAAATTTTATTGCCGAAATCGCTTTTTCTCGCCGAGATAAGCACGTTTTCTGAAATGCCGCTCTCCCGTCACTCTGGTTAAAGTGTTATGAAAAAAAAGGCTGTTGGGGGCTAGGGAGTATCGAGTTGATCATTATACATGAAGAAATAACCAATTTCATCGTTTGGTTTATGTTTTACACGCGTTTTAAATTTTATTGCCGAAATCGCTTTTTCTCGCCGAGATAAGCACGTTTTCTGAAATGCCGCTCTCCCGTCACTCTGGTTAAAGTGTTATGAAAAAAAAGGCTGTTGGGGGCTAGGGAGTATCGAGTTGATCATTATACATGAAGAAATAACCAATTTCATCGTTTGGTTTATGTTTTACACGCGTTTTAAATTTTATTGCCGAAATCGCTTTTTCTCGCAGAGATAAGCACGTTTTCTGAAATGCCGCTCTCCCGTCACTCTGGTTAAAGTGTTATGAAAAAAAAAAGGCTGTTGGGGGCTAGGGAGTATCGAGTTGATCATTATACATGAAGAAATAACCAATTTCATCGTTTGGTTTATGTTTTACACGCGTTTTAAATTTTATTGCCGAAATCGCTTTTTCTCGCCGAGATAAGCACGTTTTCTGAAATGCCGCTCTCCCGTCACTCTGGTTAAAGTGTTATGAAAAAAAAGGCTGTTGGGGGCTAGGGAGTATCGAGTTGATCATTATACATGAAGAAATAACCAATTTCATCGTTTGGTTTATGTTTTACACGCGTTTTAAATTTTATTGCCGAAATCGCTTTTTCTCGCCGAGATAAGCACGTTTTCTGAAATGCCGCTCTCCCGTCACTCTGGTTAAAGTGTTATGAAAAAAAAGGCTGTTGGGGGCTAGGGAGTATCGAGTTGATCATTATACATGAAGAAAAAACCAATTTCATCGTTTGATTTATGTTTTACACGCGTTTTAAATTTTATTGCCGAAATCGCTTTTTCTCGCCGAGATAAGCACGTTTTCTGAAATGCCGCTCTCCCGTCACTCTGGTTAAAGTGTTATGAAAAAAAAGGCTGTTGGGGGCTAGGGAGTATCGAGTTGATCATTATACATGAAGAAATAACCAATTTCATCGTTTGGTTTATGTTTTACACGATGCTGAGCTCCAGCTGGAAGTGTAAAAAGAACCGGGCGACCCGGTAAAATTGCTTAGCCGGGGCTCTGGAAGCCTAACACGGCGTGATCTTGTCCAAAAAGCCGCTGCTGAGCTCCAGCTGGAAGTGTAAAAAGAACCGGGCTAGTTAAAAAAAAGAACCGGGCGACCCGGTAAAATTGCTTAGCCGGGGCTCTGGAAGCCTAACACGGCGTGATCTTGTCCAAAAAGCCGCTGCTGAGCTCCAGCTGGAAGTGTAAAAAGAACCGGGCTGGTTAAAAAAAAAAGAACCGGGCGGCCCGGTAAAATTGCTTAGCCGGGGCTCTGGAAGCCTAACCCGGCGTGATACTGTGCAAAAAGCCGCTGCTGAGCTCCAGCTGGAAGTGTAAAAAAAAACCGGGCTGGTTAAAAAAATGAACCGGGCGACCCTGTAAAATTGCTTAGCCGGGGCTCTGGAAGCCTAACACGGCGTGATCTTGTCCAAAAACCCACTGCTGAGCTCCAGCTGGAAGTGTAAAAAGAACCGGGCTGGTTAAAAAAAAGAACCGGGCGGGCCGGTAAAATTGCTTAGCCGGGGCTCTGGAAGCCTAACCCGGCGTGATCTTGCGCAAAAAGCCGCTGCTGAGCTCCAGCTGGAAGTGTAAAAAGAACCGGGCTGGTTCAAAAAAAGAACCGGGCGGCCCGGTAAAATTGCTTAGCCGGGGTCCTGGAAGCCTAACGCGGCGTGATCTTGCCCGAAAGTCGGCCTCTATACTTCCATATTAGGTACCAGGCGCTAAGAGCCAACTTGGCAAAAATTTTCTAAGTGCCCACGGCTCTGCGGGGATTGTGCGTCCGACCCGCGCCGGTTCTCCAGCCGGCCTAAAATAACGCAAAACCAGCCTCTCCCCCTGGAGCTCACAGCCAAAGGCGAAACTTTTCTAAGTGCCTACGGCTCTGCGGGCTTTTGAGTCCGCACCGCGCCGGTTCGTCGGTCGGCCTCAAAAAGCGAAAAATCAGCCTCTCTCCCTGGAGCTCGACTCGAGTTGATCATTATACATGAAGAAATAACCAATTTCATCGTTTGGTTTATGTTTTACACGCGTTTTAAATTTTATTGCCGAAATCGCTTTTTCTCGCCGAGATAAGCACGTTTTCTGAAATGCCGCTCTCCCGTCACTCTGGTTAAAGTGTTATGAAAAAAAAGGCTGTTGGGGGCTAGGGAGTATCGAGTTGATCATTATACATGAAGAAATAACCAATTTCATCGTTTGGTTTATGTTTTACACGCGTTTTAAATTTTATTGCCGAAATCGCTTTTTCTCGCCGAGATAAGCACGTTTTCTGAAATGCCGCTCTCCCGTCACTCTGGTTAAAGTGTTATGAAAAAAAAGGCTGTTGGGGGCTAGGGAGTATCGAGTTGATCATTATACATGAAGAAATAACCAATTTCATCGTTTGGTTTATGTTTTACACGCGTTTTAAATTTTATTGCCGAAATCGCTTTTTCTCGCCGAGATAAGCACGTTTTCTGAAATGCCGCTCTCCTGTCACTCTGGTTAAAGTGTTATGAAAAAAAAGGCTGTTGGGGGCTAGGGAGTATCGAGTTGATCTTTATACATGAAGAAATAACCAATTTCATCGTTTGGTTTATGTTTTACACGCGTTTTAAATTTTATTGCCGAAATCGCTTTTTCTCGCCGAGATAAGCACGTTTTCTGAAATGCCGCTCTCCCGTCACTCTGGTTAAAGTGTTATGAAAAAAAAGGCTGTTGGGGGCTAGGGAGTATCGAGTTGATCATTATACATGAAGAAATAACCAATTTCATCGTTTGGTTTATGTTTTACACGCGTTTTAAATTTTATTGCCGAAATCGCTTTTTCTCGCCGAGATAAGCACGTTTTCTGAAATGCCGCTCTCCCGTCACTCTGGTTAAAGTGTTATGAAAAAAAAGGCTGTTGGGGGCTAGGGAGTATCGAGTTGATCATTATACATGAAGAAATAACAAATTTCATCGTTTGGTTTATGTTTTACACGATGCTGAGCTCCAGCTGGAAGTGTAAAAAGAACCGGGCTGGTTAAAAAAAGAACCGGGCGACCCGGTAAAATTGCTTAGCCGGGGCTCTGGAAGCCTAACACGGCGTGATCTTGTCCAAAAAGCCGCTGCTGAGCTCCAGCCGGAAGTGTAAAAAGAACCGGGCTGGTTAAAAAAAAGAACCGGGCGACCCGGTAAAATTGCTTAGCCGGGGCTCTGGAAGCCTAACACGGCGTGATCTTGTCCAAAAAGCCGCTGCTGAGCTCCAGCTGGAAGTGTAAAAAGAACCGGGCTGGTTAAAAAAAAGAACCGGGCGGCCCGGTAAAATTGCTTAGCCGGGGCTCTGGAAGCCTAACCCGGCGTGATACTGTGCAAAAAGCCGCTGCTGAGCTCCAGCTGGAAGTGTAAAAAAAACCGGGCTGGTTAAAAAAAAGAACCGGGCGACCCTGTAAAATTGCTTAGCCGGGGCTCTGGAAGCCTAACACGGCGTGATCTTGTCCAAAAACCCGCTGCTGAGCTCCAGCTGGAAGTGTAAAAAGAACCGGGCTGGTTAAAAAAAAGAACCGGGCGGGCCGGTAAAATTGCTTAGCCGGGGCTCTGGAAGCCTAACACGGCGTGATCTTGTCCAAAAAGCCGCTCGTGAGCTCCAGCTGGAAGTGTAAAAAGAACCGGGCTGGTTAAAAAAAAGAACCGGGCGGCCCGGTAGAATTGCTTAGCCGAGGTCCTGGAAGCCTAACCCGGCGTGATCTTGCGCAAAAAGCCGCTGCTGAGCTCCAGCTGGAAGTGTAAAAAGAACCGGGCTGGTTCAAAAAAAGAACCGGGCGGCCCGGTAAAATTGCTTAGCCGGGGTCCTGGAAGCCTAACGCGGCGTGATCTTGCCCGAAAGTCGGCCTCTATACTTCCATATTAGGTACCAGGCGCTCAGAGCCAACTTGGCAAAAATTTTCTAAGTGCCCACGGCTCTGCGGGGATTGTGCGTCCGACCCGCGCCGGTTCTCCAGCCGGCCTAAAATAACGCAAAACCAGCCTCTCCCCCTGGAGCTCACAGCCAAAGGCGAAACTTTTCTAAGTGCCTACGGCTCTGCGGGCTTTTGAGTCCGCCCCGCGCCGGTTCGTCGGTCGGCCTCAAAAAGCGAAAAATCAGCCTCTCTCCCTGGAGCTCGACTCGAGTTGATAATTATACATGAAGAAATAACCAATTTCATCGTTTGGTTTATGTTTTACACGCGTTTTAAATTTTATTGCCGAAATCGCTTTTTCTCGCCGAGACAAGCACGTTTTCTGAAATGCCGCTCTCCCGTCACTCTGGTTAAAGTGTTATGAAAAAAAAGGCTGTTGGGGGCTAGGGAGTATCGAGTTGATCATTATACATGAAGAAATAACCAATTTCATCGTTTGGTTTATGTTTTACACGATGCTGAGCTCCAGCTGGAAGTGTAAAAAGAACCGGGCTGGTTAAAAAAAGAACCGGGCGACCCGGTAAAATTGCTTAGCCGGGGCTCTGGAAGCCTAACCCGGCGTGATACTGTGCAAAAAGCCGCTGCTGAGCTCCAGCTGGAAGTGTAAAAAAAACCGGGCTGGTTAAAAAAATGAACCGGGCGAGCCTGTAAAATTGCTTAGCCGGGGCTCTGGAAGCCTAACACGGCGTGATCTTGTCCAAAAACCCGCTGCTGAGCTCCAGCTGGAAGTGTAAAAAGAACCGGGCTGGTTAAAAAAAAGAACCGGGCGGGCCGGTAAAATTGCTTAGCCGGGGCTCTGGAAGCCTAACACGGCGTGATCTTGTCCAAAAAGCCGCTCGTGAGCTCCAGCTGGAAGTGTAAAAAGAACCGGGCTGGTTCAAAAAAAGAACCGGGCGGCCCGGTAGAATTGCTTAGCCGAGGTCCTGGAAGCCTAACCCGGCGTGATCTTGCGCAAATAGCCGCTGCTGAGCTCCAGCTGGAAGTGTAAAAAGAACCGGGCTGGTTCAAAAAAAGAACCGGGCGGGCCGGTAAAATTGCTTAGCCGGGGTCCTGGAAGCCTAACCCGGCGTTATCTTGCGCAAAAAGCCGCTGCTGAGCTCCAGCTGGAAGTGTAAAAAGAACCGGGCTGGTTCAAAAAAAGAACCGGGCGGCCCGGTAGAATTGCTTAGCCGAGGTCCTGGAAGCCTAACCCGGCGTGATCTTGCGCAAAAAGCCGCTGCTGAGCTCCAGCTGGAAGTGTAAAAAGAACCGGGCTGGTTCAAAAAAAGAACCGGGCGGCCCGGTAAAATTGCTTAGCCGGGGTCCTGGAAGCCTAACGCGGCGTGATCTTGCCCGAAAGTCGGCCTCTATACTTCCATATTAGGTACCAGGCGCTCAGAGCCAACTTGGCAAACATTTTCTAAGTGCCCACGGCTCTGCGGGGATTGTGCGTCCGACCCGCGCCGGTTCTCCAGCCGGCCTAAAATAACGCAAAACCAGCCTCTCCCCCTGGAGCTCACAGCCAAAGGCGAAACTTTTCTAAGTGCCTACGGCTCTGCGGGCTTTTGAGTCCACCCCGCGCCGGTTCGTCGGTCGGCCTCAAAAAGCGAAAAATCAGCCTCTCTCCCTGGAGCTCGACTCGAGTTGATCATTATACATGAAGAAATAACCAATTTCATCGTTTGGTTTATGTTTTACACGCGTTTTAAATTTTATTGCCGAAATCGCTTTTTCTCGCCGAGATAAGCACGTTTTCTGAAATGCCGCTCTCCCGTCACTCTGGTTAAAGTGTTATGAAAAAAAAGGCTGTTGGGGGCTAGGGAGTATCGAGTTGATCATTATACATGAAGAAATAACCAATTTCATCGTTTGGTTTATGTTTTACACGCGTTTTAAATTTTATTGCCGAAATCGCTTTTTCTCGCCGAGATAAGCACGTTTTCTGAAATGCCGCTCTCCCGTCACTCTGGTTAAAGTGTTATGAAAAAAAAGGCTGTTGGGGGCTGGGGAGTATCGAGTTGATCATTATACATGAAGAAATAACCAATTTCATCGTTTGAATTATGTTTTACACGCGTTTTAAATTTTATTGCCGAAATCGCTTTTTCTCGCCGAGATAAGCACGTTTTCTGAAATGCCGCTCTCCCGTCACTCTGGTTAAAGTGTTATGAAAAAAAAGGCTGTTGGGGGCTAGGGAGTATCGAGTTGATCATTATACATGAAGAAATAACCAATTTCATCGTTTGGTTTATGTTTTACACGCGTTTTAAATTTTATTGCCGAAATCGCTTTTTCTCGCCGAGATAAGCACGTTTTCTGAAATGCCGCTCTCCCGTCACTCTGGTTAAAGTGTTATGAAAAAAAAGGCTGTTGGGGGCTAGGGAGTATCGAGTTGATCATTATACATGAAGAAATAACCAATTTCATCGTTTGGTTTATGTTTTACACGCGTTTTAAATTTTATTGCCGAAATCGCTTTTTCTCGCCGAGATAAGCACGTTTTCTGAAATGCCGCTCTCCCGTCACTCTGGATAAAGTGTTATGAAAAAAAAGGCTGTTGGGGGCTAGGGAGTATCGAGTTGATCATTATACATGAAGAAATAACCAATTTCATCGTTTGGTTTATGTTTTACACGCGTTTTAAATTTTATTGCCGAAATCGCTTTTTCTCGCCGAGATAAGCACATTTTCTGAAATGCCGCTCTCCCGTCACTCTGGTTAAAGTGTTATGAAAAAAAAGGCTGTTGGGGGCTAGGGAGTATCGAGTTGATCATTATACATGAAGAAATAACCAATTTCATCGTTTGGTTTATGTTTTACACGCGTTTTAAATTTTATTGCCGAAATCGCTTTTTCTCGCCGAGATAAGCACGTTTTCTGAAATGCCGCTCTCCCGTCACTCTGGTTAAAGTGTTATGAAAAAAAAGGCTGTTGGGGGCTAGGGAGTATCGAGTTGATCATTATACATGAAGAAATAACCAATTTCATCGTTTGGTTTATGTTTTACACGCGTTTTAAATTTTATTGCCGAAATCGCTTTTTCTCGCCGAGATAAGCACGTTTTCTGAAATGCCGCTCTCCCTTCACTCTGGTTAAAGTGTTATGAAAAAAAAGGCTGTTGGGGGCTAGGGAGTATCGAGTTGATCATTATACATGAAGAAATAACCAATTTCATCGTTTGGTTTATGTTTTACACGCGTTTTAAATTTTATTGCCGAAATCGCTTTTTCTCGCCGAGATAAGCACGTTTTCTGAAATGCCGCTCTCCCGTCACTCTGGTTAAAGTGTTATGAAAAAAAAGGCTGTTGGGGGCTAGGGAGTATCGAGTTGATCATTATACATGAAGAAATAACCAATTTCATCTTTTGGTTTATGTTTTACACGCGTTTTAAATTTTATTGCCGAAATCGCTTTTTCTCGCCGAGATAAGCACGTTTTCTGAAATGCCGCTCTCCCGTCACTCTGGTTAAAGTGTTATGAAAAAAAAGGCTGTTGGGGGCTAGGGAGTATCGAGTTGATCATTATACATGAAGAAATAACCAATTTCATCGTTTGGTTTATGTTTTACACGCGTTTTAAATTTTATTGCCGAAATCGCTTTTTCTCGCCGAGATAAGCACGTTTTCTGAAATGCCGCTCTCCCGTCACTCTGGTTAAAGTGTTATGAAAAAAAAGGCTGTTGGGGGCTAGGGAGTATCGAGTTGATCATTATACATGAAGAAATAACCAATTTCATCGTTTGGTTTATGTTTTACACGCGTTTTAAATTTTATTGCCGAAATCGCTTTTTCTCGCCGAGATAAGCACGTTTTCTGAAATGCCGCTCTCCCGTCACTCTGGTTAAAGTGTTATGAAAAAAAAGGCTGTTGGGGGCTAGGGAGTATCGAGTTGATCATTATACATGAAGAAATAACCAATTTCATCGTTTGGTTTATGTTTTACACGCGTTTTAAATTTTATTGCCGAAATCGCTTTTTCTCGCCGAGATAAGCACGTTTTCTGAAATGCCGCTCTCCCGTCACTCTGGTTAAAGTGTTATGAAAAAAAAGGCTGTTGGGGGCTAGGGAGTATCGAGTTGATCATTATACATGAAGAAATAACCAATTTCATCGTTTGGTTTATGTTTTACACGCGTTTTAAATTTTATTGCCGAAATCGCTTTTTCTCGCCGAGATAAGCACGTTTTCTGAAATGCCGCTCTCCCGTCACTCTGGTTAAAGTGTTATGAAAAAAAAGGCTGTTGGGGGCTAGGGAGTATCGAGTTGATCATTATACATGAAGAAATAACCAATTTCATCGTTTGGTTTATGTTTTACACGCGTTTTAAATTTTATTGCCGAAATCGCTTTTTCTCGCCGAGATAAGCACGTTTTCTGAAATGCCGCTCTCCCGTCACTCTGGTTAAAGTGTTATGAAAAAAAAGGCTGTTGGGGGCTAGGGAGTATCGAGTTGATCATTATACATGAAGAAATAACCAATTTCATCGTTTGGTTTATGTTTTACACGCGTTTTAAATTTTATTGCCGAAATCGCTTTTTCTCGCCGAGATAAGCACGTTTTCTGAAATGCCGCTCTCCCGTCACTCTGGTTAAAGTGTTATGTAAAAAAAGGCTGTTGGGGGCTAGGGAGTATCGAGTTGATCATTATACATGAAGAAATAAGCAATTTCATCGTTTGGTTTATGTTTTACACGCGTTTTAAATTTTATTGCCGAAATCGCTTTTTCTCGCCGAGATAAGCACGTTTTCTGAAATGCCGCTCTCCCGTCACTCTGGTTAAAGTGTTATGAAAAAAAAGGCTGTTGGGGGCTAGGGAGTATCGAGTTGATCATTATACATGAAGAAATAAGCAATTTCATCGTTTGGTTTATGTTTTACACGCGTTTTAAATTTTATTGCCGAAATCGCTTTTTCTCGCCGAGATAAGCACGTTTTCTGAAATGCCGCTCTCCCGTCACTCTGGTTAAAGTGTTATGAAAAAAAAGGCTGTTGGGGGCTAGGGAGTATCGAGTTGATCATTATACATGAAGAAATAACCAATTCCATCGTTTGGTTTATGTTTTACACGCGTTTTAAATTTTATTGCCGAAATCGCTTTTTCTCGCCGAGATAAGCACGTTTTCTGAAATGCCGCTCTCCCGTCACTCTGGTTAAAGTGTTATGAAAAAAAAGGCTGTTGGGGGCTAGGGAGTATCGAGTTGATCATTATACATGAAGAAATAACCAATTTCATCGTTTGGTTTATGTTTTACACGCGTTTTAAATTTTATTGCCGAAATCGCTTTTTCTCGCCGAGATAAGCACGTTTTCTGAAATGCCGCTCTCCCGTCACTCTGGTTAAAGTGTTATGAAAAAAAAGGCTGTTGGGGGCTAGGGAGTATCGAGTTGATCATTATACATGAAGAAATAACCAATTTCATCGTTTGGTTTATGTTTTACACGCGTTTTAAATTTTATTGCCGAAATCGCTTTTTCTCGCCGAGATAAGCACGTTTTCTGAAATGCCGCTCTCCCGTCACTCTGGTTAAAGTGTTATGAAAAAAAAGGCTGTTGGGGGCTAGGGAGTATCGAGTTGATCATTATACATGAAGAAATAACCAATTTCATCGTTTGGTTTATGTTTTACACGCGTTTTAAATTTTATTGCCGAAATCGCTTTTTCTCGCCGAGATAAGCACGTTTTCTGAAATGCCGCTCTCCCGTCACTCTGGTTAAAGTGTTATGAAAAAAAAGGCTGTTGGGGGCTAGGGAGTATCGAGTTGATCATTATACATGAAGAAATAACCAATTTCATCGTTTGGTTTATGTTTTACACGCGTTTTAAATTTTATTGCCGAAATCTTTTTTTCTCGCCGAGATAAGCACGTTTTCTGAAATGCCGCTCTCCCGTCACTCTGGTTAAAGTGTTATGAAAAAAAAGGCTGTTGGGGGCTAGGGAGTATTGAGTTGATCATTATACATGAAGAAATAACCAATTTCATCGTTTGGTTTATGTTTTACACGCGTTTTAAATTTTATTGCCGAAATCGCTTTTTCTCGCCGAGATAAGCACGTTTTCTGAAATGCCGCTCTCCCGTCACTCTGGTTAAAGTGTTATGAAAAAAAAGGCTGTTGGGGGCTAGGGAGTATCGAGTTGATCATTATACATGAAGAAATAACCAATTTCATCGTTTGGTTTATGTTTTACACGCGTTTTAAATTTTATTGCCGAAATCGCTTTTTCTCGCCGAGATAAGCACGTTTTCTGAAATGCCGCTCTCCCTTCACTCTGGTTAAAGTGTTATGAAAAAAAAGGCTGTTGGGGGCTAGGGAGTATCGAGTTGATCATTATACATGAAGAAATAACCAATTTCATCGTTTGGTTTATGTTTTACACGCGTTTTAAATTTTATTGCCGAAATCGCTTTTTCTCGCCGAGATAAGCACGTTTTCTGAAATGCCGCTCTCCCGTCACTCTGGTTAAAGTGTTATGAAAAAAAAGGCTGTTGGGGGCTAGGGAGTATCGAGTTGATCATTATACATGAAGAAATAACCAATTTCATCGTTTGGTTTATGTTTTACACGCGTTTTAAATTTTATTGCCGAAATCGCTTTTTCTCGCCGAGATAAGCACGTTTTCTGAAATGCCGCTCTCCCTTCACTCTGGTTAAAGTGTTATGAAAAAAAAGGCTGTTGGGGGCTAGGGAGTATCGAGTTGATCATTATACATGAAGAAATAACCAATTTCATCGTTTGGTTTATGTTTTACACGCGTTTTAAATTTTATTGCCGAAATCGCTTTTTCTCGCCGAGATAAGCACGTTTTCTGAAATGCCGCTCTCCCGTCACTCTGGTTAAAGTGTTATGAAAAAAAAGGCTGTTGGGGGCTAGGGAGTATCGAGTTGATCATTATACATGAAGAAATAACCAATTTCATCGTTTGGTTTATGTTTTACACACGTTTTAAATTTTATTGCCGAAATCGCTTTTTCTCGCCGAGATAAGCACGTTTTCTGAAATGCCGCTCTCCCGTCACTCTGGTTAAAGTGTTATGAAAAAAAAGGCTGTTGGGGGCTAGGGAGTATCGAGTTGATCATTATACATGAAGAAATAACCAATTTCATCGTTTGGTTTATGTTTTACACGCGTTTTAAATTTTATTGCCGAAATCGCTTTTTCTCGCCGAGATAAGCACGTTTTCTGAAATGCCGCTCTCCCGTCACTCTGGTTAAAGTGTTATGAAAAAAAAGGCTGTTGGGGGCTAGGGAGTATCGAGTTGATCATTATACATGAAGAAATAACCAATTTCATCGTTTGGTTTATGTTTTACACGCGTTTTAAATTTTATTGCCGAAATCGCTTTTTCTCGCCGAGATAAGCACGTTTTCTGAAATGCCGCTCTCCCGTCACTCTGGTTAAAGTGTTATGAAAAAAAAGGCTGTTGGGGGCTAGGGAGTATCGAGTTGATCATTATACATGAAGAAATAACCAATTTCATCGTTTGGTTTATGTTTTACACGCGTTTTAAATTTTATTGCCGAAATCGCTTTTTCTCGCCGAGATAAGCACGTTTTCTGAAATGCCGCTCTCCCGTCACTCTGGTTAAAGTGTTATGAAAAAAAAGGCTGTTGGGGGCTAGGGAGTATCGAGTTGATCATTATACATGAAGAAATAACCAATTTCATCGTTTGGTTTATGTTTTACACGCGTTTTAAATTTTATTGCCGAAATCGCTTTTTCTCGCCGAGATAAGCACGTTTTCTGAAATGCCGCTCTCCCGTCACTCTGGTTAAAGTGTTATGAAAAAAAAGGCTGTTGGGGGCTAGGGAGTATTGAGTTGATCATTATACATGAAGAAATAACCAATTTCATCGTTTGGTTTATGTTTTACACGCGTTTTAAATTTTATTGCCGAAATCGCTTTTTCTCGCCGAGATAAGCACGTTTTCTGAAATGCCGCTCTCCCGTCACTCTGGTTAAAGTGTTATGAAAAAAAAGGCTGTTGGGGGCTAGGGAGTATCGAGTTGATCATTATACATGAAGAAATAACCAATTTAATCGTTTGGTTTATGTTTTACACGCGTTTTAAATTTTATTGCCGAAATCGCTTTTTCTCGCCGAGATAAGCACGTTTTCTGAAATGCCGCTCTCCCTTCACTCTGGTTAAAGTGTTATGAAAAAAAAGGCTGTTGGGGGCTAGGGAGTATCGAGTTGATCATTATACATGAAGAAATAACCAATTTCATCGTTTGGTTTATGTTTTACACGCGTTTTAAATTTTATTGCCGAAATCGCTTTTTCTCGCCGAGATAAGCACGTTTTCTGAAATGCCGCTCTCCCGTCACTCTGGTTAAAGTGTTATGAAAAAAAAGGCTGTTGGGGGCTAGGGAGTATCGAGTTGATCATTATACATGAAGAAATAAGCAATTTCATCGTTTGGTTTATGTTTTACACGCGTTTTAAATTTTATTGCCAAAATCGCTTTTTCTCGCCGAGATAAGCACGTTTTCTGAAATGCCGCTCTCCCGTCACTCTGGTTAAAGTGTTATGAAAAAAAAGGCTGTTGGGGGCTAGGGAGTATCGAGTTGATCATTATACATGAAGAAATAACCAATTTCATCGTTTGGTTTATGTTTTACACGCGTTTTAAATTTGATTGCCGAAATCGCTTTTTCTCGCCGAGATAAGCACGTTTTCTGAAATGCCGCTCTCCCGTCACTCTGGTTAAAGTGTTATGAAAAAAAAGGCTGTTGGGGGCTAGGGAGTATCGAGTTGATCATTATACATGAAGAAATAACCAATTTCATCATTTGGTTTATGTTTTACACGCGTTTTAAATTTTATTGCCGAAATCGCTTTTTCTCGCCGAGATAAGCACGTTTTCTGAAATGCCGCTCTCCCGTCACTCTGGTTAAAGTGTTATGAAAAAAAAGGCTGTTGGGGGCTAGGGAGTATCGAGTTGATCATTATACATGAAGAAATAACCAATTTCATCGTTTGGTTTATGTTTTACGCGCGTTTTAAATTTTATTGCCGAAATCGCTTTTTCTCGCCGAGATAAGCACGTTTTCTGAAATGCCGCTCTCCCGTCACTCTGGTTAAAGTGTTATGAAAAAAAAGGCTGTTGGGGGCTAGGGAGTATCGAGTTGATCATTATACATGAAGAAATAACCAATTTCATCGTTTGGTTTATGTTTTACACGCGTTTTAAATTTTATTGCCGAAATCGCTTTTTCTCGCCGAGATAAGCACGTTTTCTGAAATGCCGCTCTCCCGTCACTCTGGTTAAAGTGTTATGAAAAAAAAGGCTGTTGGGGGCTAGGGAGTATCGAGTTGATCATTATACATGAAGAAATAACCAATTTCATCGTTTGGTTTATGTTTTACACGCGTTTTAAATTTTATTGCCGAAATCGCTTTTTCTCGCCGAGATAAGCACGTTTTCTGAAATGCCGCTCTCCCGTCACTCTGGTTAAAGTGTTATGAAAAAAAAGGCTGTTGGGGGCTAGGGAGTATCGAGTTGATCATTATACATGAAGAAATAACCAATTTCATCGTTTGGTTTATGTTTTACACGCGTTTTAAATTTTATTGCCGAAATCGCTTTTTCTCGCCGAGATCAGCACGTTTTCTGAAATGCCGCTCTCCCGTCACTCTGGTTAAAGTGTTATGAAAAAAAAGGCTGTTGGGGGCTAGGGAGTATCGAGTTGATCATTATACATGAAGAAATAACCAATTTCATCGTTTGGTTTATGTTTTACACGCGTTTTAAATTTTATTGCCGAAATCGCTTTTTCTCGCCGAGATAAGCACGTTTTCTGAAATGCCGCTCTCCCGTCACTCTGGTTAAAGTGTTATGAAAAAAAAGGCTGTTGGGGGCTAGGGAGTATCGAGTTGATCATTATACATGAAGAAATAACCAATTTCATCGTTTGGTTTATGTTTTACACGCGTTTTAAATTTTATTGCCGAAATCGCTTTTTCTCGCCGAGATAAGCACGTTTTCTGAAATGCCGCTCTCCCGTCACTCTGGTTAAAGTGTTATGAAAAAAAAGGCTGTTGGGGGCTAGGGAGTATCGAGTTGATCATTATACATGAAGAAATAACCAATTTCATCGTTTGGTTTATGTTTTACACGCGTTTTAAATTTTATTGCCGAAATCGCTTTTTCTCGCCGAGATAAGCACGTTTTCTGAAATGCCGCTCTCCCGTCACTCTGGTTAAAGTGTTATGAAAAAAAAGGCTGTTGGGGGCTAGGGAGTATCGAGTTGATCATTATACATGAAGAAATAACCAATTTCATCGTTTGGTTTATGTTTTACACGCGTTTTAAATTTTATTGCCGAAATCGCTTTTTCTCGCCGAGATAAGCACGTTTTCTGAAATGCCGCTCTCCCGTCACTCTGGTTAAAGTGTTATGAAAAAAAAGGCTGTTGGGGGCTAGGGAGTATCGAGTTGATCATTATACATGAAGAAATAACCAATTTCATCGTTTGGTTTATGTTTTACACGCGTTTTAAATTTTATTGCCGAAATCGCTTTTTCTCGCCGAGATAAGCACGTTTTCTGAAATGCCGCTCTCCCGTCACTCTGGTTAAAGTGTTATGAAAAAAAAGGCTGTTGGGGGCTAGGGAGTATCGAGTTGATCATTATACATGAAGAAATAACCAATTTCATCGTTTGGTTTATGTTTTACGACGCGTTTTAAATTTTATTGCCGAAATCGCTTTTTCTCGCCGAGATAAGCACGTTTTCTGAAATGCCGCTCTCCCGTCACTCTGGTTAAAGTGTTATGAAAAAAAAGGCTGTTGGGGGCTAGGGAGTATCGAGTTGATCATTATACATGAAGAAATAACCAATTTCATCGTTTGGTTTATGTTTTACACGCGTTTTAAATTTTATTGCCGAAATCGCTTTTTCTCGCCGAGATAAGCACGTTTTCTGAAATGCCGCTCTCCCGTCACTCTGGTTAAAGTGTTATGAAAAAAAAGGCTGTTGGGGGCTAGGGAGTATCGAGTTGATCATTATACATGAAGAAATAACCAATTTCATCGTTTGGTTTATGTTTTACACGCGTTTTAAATTTTATTGCCGAAATCGCTTTTTCTCGCCGAGATAAGCACGTTTTCTGAAATGCCGCTCTCCCGTCACTCTGGTTAAAGTGTTATGAAAAAAAAGGCTGTTGGGGGCTAGGGAGTATCGAGTTGATCATTATACATGAAGAAATAACCAATTTCATCGTTTGGTTTATGTTTTACACGCGTTTTAAATTTTATTGCCGAAATCGCTTTTTCTCGCCGAGATAAGCACGTTTTCTGAAATGCCGCTCTCCCGTCACTCTGGTTAAAGTGTTATGAAAAAAAAGGCTGTTGGGGGCTAGGGAGTATCGAGTTGATCATTATACATGAAGAAATAACCAATTTCATCGTTTGGTTTATGTTTTACACGCGTTTTAAATTTTATTGCCGAAATCGCTTTTTCTCGCCGAGATAAGCACGTTTTCTGAAATGCCGCTCTCCCGTCACTCTGGTTAAAGTGTTATGAAAAAAAAGGCTGTTGGGGGCTAGGGAGTATCGAGTTGATCATTATACATGAAGAAATAACCAATTTCATCGTTTGGTTTATGTTTTACACGCGTTTTAAATTTTATTGCCGAAATCGCTTTTTCTCGCCGAGATAAGCACGTTTTCTGAAATGCCGCTCTCCCGTCACTCTGGTTAAAGTGTTATGAAAAAAAAGGCTGTTGGGGGCTAGGGAGTATCGAGTTGATCATTATACATGAAGAAATAACCAATTTCATCGTTTGGTTTATGTTTTACACGCGTTTTAAATTTTATTGCCGAAATCGCTTTTTCTCGCCGAGATAAGCACGTTTTCTGAAATGCCGCTCTCCCGTCACTCTGGTTAAAGTGTTATGAAAAAAAAGGCTGTTGGGGGCTAGGGAGTATCGAGTTGATCATTATACATGAAGAAATAACCAATTTCATCGTTTGGTTTATGTTTTACACGCGTTTTAAATTTTATTGCCGAAATCGCTTTTTCTCGCCGAGATAAGCACGTTTTCTGAAATGCCGCTCTCCCGTCACTCTGGTTAAAGTGTTATGAAAAAAAAGGCTGTTGGGGGCTAGGGAGTATCGAGTTGATCATTATACATGAAGAAATAACCAATTTCATCGTTTGGTTTATGTTTTACACGCGTTTTAAATTTTATTGCCGAAATCGCTTTTTCTCGCCGAGATAAGCACGTTTTCTGAAATGCCGCTCTCCCGTCACTCTGGTTAAAGTGTTATGAAAAAAAAGGCTGTTGGGGGCTAGGGAGTATCGAGTTGATCATTATACATGAAGAAATAACCAATTTCATCGTTTGGTTTATGTTTTACACGCGTTTTAAATTTTATTGCCGAAATCGCTTTTTCTCGCCGAGATAAGCACGTTTTCTGAAATGCCGCTCTCCCGTCACTCTGGTTAAAGTGTTATGAAAAAAAAGGCTGTTGGGGGCTAGGGAGTATCGAGTTGATCATTATACATGAAGAAATAACCAATTTCATCGTTTGGTTTATGTTTTACACGCGTTTTAAATTTTATTGCCGAAATCGCTTTTTCTCGCCGAGATAAGCACGTTTTCTGAAATGCCGCTCTCCCGTCACTCTGGTTAAAGTGTTATGAAAAAAAAGGCTGTTGGGGGCTAGGGAGTATCGAGTTGATCATTATACATGAAGAAATAACCAATTTCATCGTTTGGTTTATGTTTTACACGCGTTTTAAATTTTATTGCCGAAATCGCTTTTTTCGCCGAGATAAGCACGTTTTCTGAAATGCCGCTCTCCCGTCACTCTGGTTAAAGTGTTATGAAAAAAAAGGCTGTTGGGGGCTAGGGAGTATCGAGTTGATCATTATACATGAAGAAATAACCAATTTCATCGTTTGGTTTATGTTTTACACGCGTTTTAAATTTTATAGCCGAAATCGCTTTTTCTCGCCGAGATAAGCACGTTTTCTGAAATGCCGCTCTCCCGTCACTCTGGTTAAAGTGTTATGAAAAAAAAGGCTGTTGGGGGCTAGGGAGTATCGAGTTGATCATTATACATGAAGAAATAACCAATTTCATCGTTTGGTTTATGTTTTACACGCGTTTTAAATTTTATTGCCGAAATCGCTTTTTCTCGCCGAGATAAGAACGTTTTCTGAAATGCCGCTCTCCCGTCACTCTGGTTAAAGTGTTATGAAAAAAAAGGCTGTTGGGGGCTAGGGAGTATCGAGTTGATCATTATACATGAAGAAATAACCAATTTCATCGTTTGGTGTATGTTTTACACGCGTTTTAAATTTTATTGCCGAAATCGCTTTTTCTCGCCGAGATAAGCACGTTTTCTGAAATGCCGCTCTCCCGTCACTCTGGTTAAAGTGTTATGAAAAAAAAGGCTGTTGGGGGCTAGGGAGTATCGAGTTGATCATTATACATGAAGAAATAACCAATTTCATCGTTTGGTTTATGTTTTACACGCGTTTTAAATTTTATTGCCGAAATCGCTTTTTCTCGCCGAGATAAGCACGTTTTCTGAAATGCCGCTCTCCCGTCACTCTGGTTAAAGTGTTATGAAAAAAAAGGCTGTAGGGGGCTAGGGAGTATAGAGTTGATCATTATACATGAAGAAATAACCAATTTCATCGTTTGGTTTATGTTTTACACGCGTTTTAAATTTTATTGCCGAAATCGCTTTTTCTCGCCGAGATAAGCACGTTTTCTGAAATGCCGCTCTCCCGTCACTCTGGTTAAAGTGTTATGAAAAAAAAGGCTGTTGGGGGCTAGGGAGTATCGAGTTGATCATTATACATGAAGAAATAAGCAATTTCATCGTTTGGTTTATGTTTTACACGCGTTTTAAATTTTATTGCCGAAATCGCTTTTTCTCGCCGAGATAAGCACGTTTTCTGAAATGCCGCTCTCCCGTCACTCTGGTTAAAGTGTTATGAAAAAAAAGGCTGTTGGGGGCTAGGGAGTATCGAGTTGATCATTATACATGAAGAAATAAGCAATTTCATCGTTTGGTTTATGTTTTACACGCGTTTTAAATTTTATTGCCGAAATCGCTTTTTCTCGCCGAGATAAGCACGTTTTCTGAAATGCCGCTCTCCCGTCACTCTGGTTAAAGTGTTATGAAAAAAAAGGCTGTTGGGGGCTAGGGAGTATCGAATTGATCATTATACATGAAGAAATGACCAATTTCATCGTTTGGTTTATGTTTTACACGCGTTTTAAATTTTATTGCCGAAATCGCTCTTTCTCGCCGAGATAAGCACGTTTTCTGAAATGCCGCTCTCCCGTCACTCTGGTTAAAGTGTTATGAAAAAAAAGGCTGTTGGGGGCTAGGGAGTATCGAGTTGATCATTATACATGAAGAAATAACCAATTTCATCGTTTGGTTTATGTTTTACACGCGTTTTAAATTTTATTGCCGAAATCGCTTTTTCTCGCCGAGATAAGCACGTTTTCTGAAATGCCGCTCTCCCGTCACTCTGGTTAAAGTGTTATGAAAAAAAAAGGCTGTTGGGGGCTAGGGAGTATCGAGTTGATCATTATACATGAAGAAATAACCAATTTCATCGTTTGGTTTATGTTTTACACGCGTTTTAAATTTTATTGCCGAAATCGCTTTTTCTCGCCGAGATAAGCACGTTTTCTGAAATGCCGCTCTCCCGTCACTCTGGTTAAAGTGTTATGAAAAAAAAGGCTGTTGGGGGCTAGGGAGTATCGAGTTGATCATTATACATGAAGAAATAACCAATTTCCTCGTTTGGTTTATGTTTTACACGCGTTTTAAATTTTATTGCCGAAATCGCTTTTTCTCGCCGAGATAAGCACGTTTTCTGAAATGCCGCTCTCCCGTCACTCTGGTTAAAGTGTTATGAAAAAAAAGGCTGTTGGGGGCTAGGGAGTATCGAGTTGATCATTATACATGAAGAAATAACCAATTTCATCGTTTGGTTTATGTTTTACACGCGTTTTAAATTTTATTGCCGAAATCGCTTTTTCTCGCCGAGATAAGCACGTTTTCTGAAATGCCGCTCTCCCGTCACTCTGGTTAAAGTGTTATGAAAAAAAAGGCTGTTGGGGGCTAGGGAGTATCGAGTTGATCATTATACATGAAGAAATAACCAATTTCATCGTTTGGTTTATGTTTTACACGATGCTGAGCTCCAGCTGGAAGTGTAAAAAGAACCGGGCTGGTTAAAAAAAGAACCGGGCGACCCGGTAAAATTGCTTAGCCGGGGCTCTGGAAGCCTAACACGGCGTGATCTTGTCCAAAAAGCCGCTGCTGAGCTCCAGCTGGAAGTGTAAAAAGAACCGGGCTGGTTAAAAAAAAGAACCGGGCGACCCGGTAAAATTGCTTAGCCGGGGCTCTGGAAGCCTAACACGGCGTGATCTTGTCCAAAAAGCCGCTGCTGAGCTCCAGCTGGAAGTGTAAAAAGAACCGGGCTGGTTAAAAAAAAGAACCGGGCGGCCCGGTAAAATTGCTTAGCCGGGGCTCTGGAAGCCTAACCCGGCGTGATACTGTGCAAAAAGCCGCTGCTGAGCTCCAGCTGGAAGTGTAAAAAAAAACCGGGCTGGTTAAAAAAAAGAACCGGGCGACCCTGTAAAATTGCTTAGCCGGGGCTCTGGAAGCCTAACACGGCGTGATCTTGTCCAAAAACCCGCTGCTGAGCTCCAGCTGGAAGTGTAAAAAGAACCGGGCTGGTTAAAAAAAAGAACCGGGCGGGCCGGTAAAATTGCTTAGCCGGGGCTCTGGAAGCCTAACACGGCGTGATCTTGTCCAAAAAGCCGCTCGTGAGCTCCAGCTGGAAGTGTAAAAAGAACCGGGCTGGTTCAAAAAAAGAACCGGGCGGCCCGGTAGAATTTCTTAGCCGAGGTCCTGGAAGCCTAACCCGGCGTGCTCTTGCGCAAAAAGCCGCTGCTGAGCTCCAGCTGGAAGTGTAAAAAGAACCGGGCTGGTTCAAAAAAAGAACCGGGCGGCCCGGTAAAATTGCTTAGCCGGGGTCCTGGAAGCCTAACGCGGCGTGATCTTGCCCGAAAGTCGGCCTCTATACTTCCATATTAGGTACCAGGCGCTCAGAGCCAACTTGGCAAAAATTTTCTAAGTGCCCACGGCTCTGCGGGGATTGTGCGTCCGACCCGCGCCGGTTCTCCAGCCGGCCTAAAATAACGCAAAACCAGCCTCTCCCCCTGGAGCTCACAGCCAAAGGCGAAACTTTTCTAAGTGCCTACGGCTCTGCGGGCTTTTGAGTCCGCCCCGCGCCGGTTCGTCGGTCGGCCTCAAAAAGCGAAAAATCAGCCTCTCTCCCTGGAGCTCGACTCGAGTTGATCATTATACATGAAGAAATAACCAATTTCATCGTTTGGTTTATGTTTTACACGCGTTTTAAATTTTATTGCCGAAATCGCTTTTTCTCGCCGAGATAAGCACGTTTTCTGAAATGCCGCTCTCCCGTCACTCTGGTTAAAGTGTTATGAAAAAAAAGGCTGTTGGGGGCTAGGGAGTATCGAGTTGATCATTATACATGAAGAAATAACCAATTTCATCGTTTGGTTTATGTTTTACACGCGTTTTAAATTTTATTGCCGAAATCTCTTTTTCTCGCCGAGATAAGCACGTTTTCTGAAATGCCGCTCTCCCGTCACTCTGGTTAAAGTGTTATGAAAAAAAAGGCTGTTGGGGGCTAGGGAGTATCGAGTTGATCATTATACATGAAGAAATAACCAATTTCATCGTTTGATTTATGTTTTACACGCGTTTTAAATTTTATTGCCGAAATCGCTTTTTCTCGCCGAGATAAGCACGTTTTCTGAAATGCCGCTCTCCCGTCACTCTGGTTAAAGTGTTATGAAAAAAAAGGCTGTTGGGGGCTAAGGAGTATCGAGTTGATCATTATACATGAAGAAATAACCAATTTCATCGTTTGGTTTATGTTTTACACGATGCTGAGCTCCAGCTGGAAGTGTAAAAAGAACCGGGCTGGTTAAAAAAAGAACCGGGCGACCCGGTAAAATTGCTTAGCCGGGGCTCTGGAAGCCTAACACGGCGTGATCTTGTCCAAAAAGCCGCTGCTGAGCTCCAGCTGGAAGTGTAAAAAGAACCGGGCTGGTTAAAAAAAAGAACCGGGCGACCCGGTAAAATTGCTTAGCCGGGGCTCTGGAAGCCTAACACGGCGTGATCTTGTCCAAAAAGCCGCTGCTGAGCTCCAGCTGGAAGTGTAAAAAGAACCGGGCTGGTTAAAAAAAAAGAACCGGGCGGCCCGGTAAAATTGCTTAGCCGGGGCTCTGGAAGCCTAACCCGGCGTGATACTGTGCAAAAAGCCGCTGCTGAGCTCCAGCTGGAAGTGTAAAAAAAACCGGGCTGGTTAAAAAAAAGAACCGGGCGACCCTGTAAAATTGCTTAGCCGGGGCTCTGGAAGCCTAACACGGCGTGATCTTGTCCAAAAACCCGCTGCTGAGCTCCAGCTGGAAGTGTAAAAAGAACCGGGCTGGTTAAAAAAAAGAACCGGGCGGGCCGGTAAAATTGCTTAGCCGGGGCTCTGGAAGCCTAACACGGCGTGATCTTGTCCAAAAAGCCGCTCGTGAGCTCCAGCTGGAAGTGTAAAAAGAACCGGGCTGGTTCAAAAAAAGAACCGGGCGGCCCGGTAGAATTGCTTAGCCGAGGTCCTGGAAGCCTAACCCGGCGTGATCTTGCGCAAAAAGCCGCTGCTGAGCTCCAGCTGGAAGTGTAAAAAGAACCGGGCTGGTTCAAAAAAAGAACCGGGCGGCCCGGTAAAATTGCTTAGCCGGGGTCCTGGAAGCCTAACGCGGCGTGATCTTGCCCGAAAGTCGGCCTCTATACTTCCATATTAGGTACCAGGCGCTCAGAGCCAACTTGGCAAAAATTTTCTAAGTGCCCACGGCTCTGCGGGGATTGTGCGTCCGACCCGCGCTGGTTCTCAAGCCGGCCTAAAATAACGCAAAACCAGCCTCTCCCCCTGGAGCTCACAGCCAAAGGCGAAACTTTTCTAAGTGCCTACGGCTCTGCGGGCTTTTGAGTCCGCCCCGCGCCGGTTCGTCGGTCGGCCTCAAAAAGCGAAAAATCAGCCTCTCTCCCTGGAGCTCGACTCGAGTTGATCATTATACATGAAGAAATAACCAATTTCATCGTTTGGTTTATGTTTTACACGCGTTTTAAATTTTATTGCCGAAATCGCTTTTTCTCGCCGAGATAAGCACGTTTTCTGAAATGCCGCTCTCCCGTCACTCTGGTTAAAGTGTTATGAAAAAAAAGGCTGTTGGGGGCTAGGGAGTATCGAGTTGATCATTATACATGAAGAAATAAGCAATTTCATCGTTTGGTTTATGTTTTACACGCGTTTTAAATTTTATTGCCGAAATCGCTTTTTCTCGCCGAGATAAGCACGTTTTCTGAAATGCCGCTCTCCCGTCACTCTGGTTAAAGTGTTATGAAAAAAAAGGCTGTTGGGGGCTAGGGAGTATCGAGTTGATCATTATACATGAAGAAATAACCAATTTCATCGTTTGGTTTATGTTTTACACGCGTTTTAAATTTTATTGCCGAAATCGCTTTTTCTCGCCGAGATAAGCACGTTTTCTGAAATGCCGCTCTCCCGTCACTCTGGTTAAAGTGTTATGAAAAAAAAGGCTGTTGGGGGCTAGGGAGTATCGAGTTGATCATTATACATGAAGAAATAACCAATTTCATCGTTTGGTTTATGTTTTACACGCGTTTTAAATTTTATTGCCGAAATCGCTTTTTCTCGCCGAGATAAGCACGTTTTCTGAAATGCCGCTCTCCCGTCACTCTGGTTAAAGTGTTATGAAAAAAAAGGCTGTTGGGGGCTAGGGAGTATCGAGTTGATCAGTATACATGAAGAAATAACCAATTTCATCGTTTGGTTTATGTTTTACACGCGTTTTAAATTTTATTGCCGAAATCGCTTTTTCTCGCCGAGATAAGCACGTTTTCTGAAATGCTGCTCTCCCGTCACTCTGGTTAAAGTGTTATGAAAAAAAAGGCTGTTGGGGGCTAGGGAGTATCGAGTTGATCATTATACATGAAGAAATAACCAATTTCATCGTTTGGTTTATGTTTTACACGCGTTTTAAATTTTATTGCCGAAATCGCTTTTTCTCGCCGAGATAAGAACGTTTTCTGAAATGCCGCTCTCCCGTCACTCTGGTTAAAGTGTTATGAAAAAAAGGCTGTTGGGGGCTAGGGAGTATCGAGTTGATCATTATACATGAAGAAATAACCAATTTCATCGTTTGGTTTATGTTTTACACGCGTTTTAAATTTTATTGCCGAAATCGCTTTTTCTCGCCGAGATAAGCACGTTTTCTGAAATGCCGCTCTCCCGTCACTCTGGTTAAAGTGTTATGAAAAAAAAGGCTGTTGGGGGCTAGGGAGTATCGAGTTGATCATTATACATGAAGAAATAACCAATTTCATCGTTCGGTTTATGTTTTACACGCGTTTTAAATTGTATTGCCGAAATCGATTTTTCTCGCCGAGATAAGCACGTTTTCTGAAATGCCGCTCTCCCGTCACTCTGGTTAAAGTGTTATGAAAAATAAGGCTGTTGGGGGCTAGGGAGTATCGAGTTGATCATTATACATGAAGAAATAAGCAATTTCATCGTTTGGTTTATGTTTTACACGCGTTTTAAATTTTATTGCCGAAATCGCTTTTTCTCGCCGAGATAAGCACGTTTTCTGAAATGCCGCTCTCCCGTCACTCTGGTTTAAGTGTTATGAAAAAAAAGGCTGTTGGGGGCTAGGGAGTATCGAGTTGATCATTATACATGAAGAAATAACCAATTTCATCGTTTGGTTTATGTTTTACACGCGTTTTAAATTTTATTGACGAAATCGCTTTTTCTCGCCGAGATAAGCACGTTTTCTGAAATGCCGCTCTCCCGTCACTCTGGTTAAAGTGTTATGAAAAAAAAGGCTGTTGGGGGCTAGGGAGTATCGAGTTGATCATTATACATGAAGAAATAACCAATTTCATCGTTTGGTTTATGTTTTACACGCGTTTTAAATTTTATTGCCGAAATCGCTTTTTCTCGCCGAGATAAGCACGTTTTCTGAAATGCCGCTCTCCCGTCACTCTGGTTAAAGTGTTATGAAAAAAAAGGCTGTTGGGGGCTAGGGAGTATCGAATTGATCATTATACATGAAGAAATAACCAATTTCATCGTTTGGTTTATGTTTTACACGCGTTTTAAATTTTATTGCCGAAATCGCTCTTTCTCGCCGAGATAAGCACGTTTTCTGAAATGCCGCTCTCCCGTCACTCTGGTTAAAGTGTTATGAAAAAAAAGTCTGTTGGGGGCTAGGGAGTATCGAGTTGATCATTATACATGAAGAAATAACCAATTTCATCGTTTGGTTTATGTTTTACACGCGTTTTAAATTTTATTGCCGAAATCGCTTTTTCTCGCCGAGATAAGCACGTTTTCTGAAATGCCGCTCTCCCGTCACTCTGGTTAAAGTGTTATGAAAAAAAAGGCTGTTGGGGGCTAGGGAGTATCGAGTTGATCATTATACATGAAGAAATAACCAATTTCATCGTTTGGTTTATGTTTTACACGCGTTTTAAATTTTATTGCCGAAATCGCTTTTTCTCGCCGAGATAAGCACGTTTTCTGAAATGCCGCTCTCCCGTCACTCTGGTTAAAGTGTTATGAAAAAAAAGGCTGTTGGGGGCTAGGGAGTATCGAGTTGATCATTATACATGAAGAAATAACCAATTTCCTCGTTTGGTTTATGTTTTACACGCGTTTTAAATTTTATTGCCGAAATCGCTTTTTCTCGCCGAGATAAGCACGTTTTCTGAAATGCCGCTCTCCCGTCACTCTGGTTAAAGTGTTATGAAAAAAAAGGCTGTTGGGGGCTAGGGAGTATCGAGTTGATCATTATACATGAAGAAATAACCAATTTCCTCGTTTGGTTTATGTTTTACACGCGTTTTAAATTTTATTGCCGAAATCGCTTTTTCTCGCCGAGATAAGCACGTTTTCTGAAATGCCGCTCTCCCGTCACTCTGGTTAAAGTGTTATGAAAAAAAAGGCTGTTGGGGGCTAGGGAGTATCGAGTTGATCATTATACATGGAGAAATAACCAATTTCATCGTTTGGTTTATGTTTTACACGCGTTTTAAATTTTATTGCCGAAATCGCTTTTTCTCGCCGAGATAAGCACGTTTTCTGAAATGCCGCTCTCCCGTCACTCTGGTTAAAGTGTTATGAAAAAAAAGGCTGTTGGGGGCTAGGGAGTATCGAGTTGATCATTATACATGAAGAAATAACCAATTTCATCGTTTGGTTTATGTTTTACACGATGCTGAGCTCCAGCTGGAAGTGTAAAAAGAACCGGGCTGGTTAAAAAAAGAACCGGGCGACCCGGTAAAATTGCTTAGCCGGGGCTCTGGAAGCCTAACACGGCGTGATCTTGTCCAAAAAGCCGCTGCTGAGCTCCAGCTGGAAGTGTAAAAAGAACCGGGCTGGTTAAAAAAAAGAACCGGGCGACCCGGTAAAATTGCTTAGCCGGGGCTCTGGAAGCCTAACACGGCGTGATCTTGTCCAAAAAGCCGCTGCTGAGCTCCAGCTGGAAGTGTAAAAAGAACCGGGCTGGTTAAAAAAAAGAACCGGGCGGCCCGGTAAAATTGCTTAGCCGGGGCTCTGGAAGCCTAACCCGGCGTGATACTGTGCAAAAAGCCGCTGCTGAGCTCCAGCTGGAAGTGTAAAAAAAACCGGGCTGGTTAAAAAAAAGAACCGGGCGACCCTGTAAAATTGCTTAGCCGGGGCTCTGGAAGCCTAACACGGCGTGATCTTGTCCAAAAACCCGCTGCTGAGCTCCAGCTGGAAGTGTAAAAAGAACCGGGCTGGTTAAAAAAAAGAACCGGGCGGGCCGGTAAAATTGCTTAGCCGGGGCTCTGGAAGCCTAACACGGCGTGATCTTGTCCAAAAAGCCGCTCGTGAGCTCCAGCTGGAAGTGTAAAAAGAACCGGGCTGGTTCAAAAAAAGAACCGGGCGGCCCGGTAGAATTTCTTAGCCGAGGTCCTGGAAGCCTAACCCGGCGTGCTCTTGCGCAAAAAGCCGCTGCTGAGCTCCAGCTGGAAGTGTAAAAAGAACCGGGCTGGTTCAAAAAAAGAACCGGGCGGCCCGGTAAAATTGCTTAGCCGGGGTCCTGGAAGCCTAACGCGGCGTGATCTTGCCCGAAAGTCGGCCTCTATACTTCCATATTAGGTACCAGGCGCTCAGAGCCAACTTGGCAAAAATTTTCTAAGTGCCCACGGCTCTGCGGGGATTGTGCGTCCGACCCGCGCCGGTTCTCCAGCCGGCCTAAAATAACGCAAAACCAGCCTCTCCCCCTGGAGCTCACAGCCAAAGGCGAAACTTTTCTAAGTGCCTACGGCTCTGCGGGCTTTTGAGTCCGCCCCGCGCCGGTTCGTCGGTCGGCCTCAAAAAGCGAAAAATCAGCCTCTCTCCCTGGAGCTCGACTCGAGTTGATCATTATACATGAAGAAATAACCAATTTCATCGTTTGGTTTATGTTTTACACGCGTTTTAAATTTTATTGCCGAAATCGCTTTTTCTCGCCGAGATAAGCACGTTTTCTGAAATGCCGCTCTCCCGTCACTCTGGTTAAAGTGTTATGAAAAAAAAGGCTGTTGGGGGCTAGGGAGTATCGAGTTGATCATTATACATGAAGAAATAACCAATTTCATCGTTTGGTTTATGTTTTACACGCGTTTTAAATTTTATTGCCGAAATCTCTTTTTCTCGCCGAGATAAGCACGTTTTCTGAAATGCCGCTCTCCCGTCACTCTGGTTAAAGTGTTATGAAAAAAAAGGCTGTTGGGGGCTAGGGAGTATCGAGTTGATCATTATACATGAAGAAATAACCAATTTCATCGTTTGGTTTATGTTTTACACGCGTTTTAAATTTTATTGCCGAAATCGCTTTTTCTCGCCGAGATAAGCACGTTTTCTGAAATGCCGCTCTCCCGTCACTCTGGTTAAAGTGTTATGAAAAAAAAGGCTGTTGGGGGCTAGGGAGTATCGAGTTGATCATTATACATGAAGAAATAACCAATTTCATCGTTTGGTTTATGTTTTACACGCGTTTTAAATTTTATTGCCGAAATCGCTTTTTCTCGCCGAGATAAGCACGTTTTCTGAAATGCCGCTCTCCCGTCACTCTGGTTAAAGTGTTATGAAAAAAAAGGCTGTTGGGGGCTAGGGAGTATCGTGTTGATCATTATACATGAAGAAATAAGCAATTTCATCGTTTGGTTTATGTTTTACACGCGTTTTAAATTTTATTGCCGAAATCGCTTTTTCTCGCCGAGATAAGCACGTTTTCTGAAATGCCGCTCTCCCGTCACTCTGGTTAAAGTGTTATGAAAAAAAAGGCTGTTGGGGGCTAGGGAGTATCGAGTTGATCATTATACATGAAGAAATAACCAATTTCATCGTTTGGTTTATGTTTTACACGCGTTTTAAATTTTATTGCCGAAATCGCTTTTTCTCGCCGAGATAAGCACGTTTTCTGAAATGCCGCTCTCCCGTCACTCTGGTTAAAGTGTTATGAAAAAAAAGGCTGTTGGGGGCTAGGGAGTATCGAGTTGATCATTATACATGAAGAAATAACCAATTTCATCGTTTGGTTTATGTTTTACACGCGTTTTAAATTTTATTGCCGAAATCGCTTTTTCTCGCCGAGATAAGCACGTTTTCTGAAATGCCGCTCTCCCGTCACTCTGGTTAAAGTGTTATGAAAAAAAAGGCTGTTGGGGGCTAGGGAGTATCGAGTTGATCATTATACATGAAGAAATAAGCAATTTCATCGTTTGGTTTATGTTTTACACGCGTTTTAAATTTTATTGCCGAAATCGCTTTTTCTCGCCGAGATAAGCACGTTTTCTGAAATGCCGCTCTCCCGTCACTCTGGTTAAAGTGTTATGAAAAAAAAGGCTGTTGGGGGCTAGGGAGTATCGAGTTGATCATTATACATGAAGAAATAAGCAATTTCATCGTTTGGTTTATGTTTTACACGCGTTTTAAATTTTATTGCCGAAATCGCTTTTTCTCGCCGAGATAAGCACGTTTTCTGAAATGCCGCTCTCCCGTCACTCTGGTTAAAGTGTTATGAAAAAAAAGGCTGTTGGGGGCTAGGGAGTATCGAGTTGATCATTATACATGAAGAAATAAGCAATTTCATCGTTTGGTTTATGTTTTACACGCGTTTTAAATTTTATTGCCGAAATCGCTTTTTCTCGCCGAGATAAGCACGTTTTCTGAAATGCCGCTCTCCCGTCACTCTGGTTAAAGTGTTATGAAAAAAAAGGCTGTTGGGGGCTAGGGAGTATCGAGTTGATCATTATACATGAAGAAATAACCAATTTCATCGTTTGGTTTATGTTTTACACGCGTTTTAAATTTTATTGCCGAAATCGCTTTTTCTCGCCGAGATAAGCACGTTTTCTGAAATGCCGCTCTCCCGTCACTCTGGTTAAAGTGTTATGAAAAAAAAGGCTGTTGGGGGCTAGGGAGTATCGAGTTGATCATTATACATGAAGAAATAACCAATTTCATCGTTTGGTTTATGTTTTACACGCGTTTTAAATTTTATTGCCGAAATCGCTTTTTCTCGCCGAGATAAGCACGTTTTCTGAAATGCCGCTCTCCCGTCACTCTGGTTAAAGTGTTATGAAAAAAAAGGCTGTTGGGGGCTAGGGAGTATCGAGTTGATCATTATACATGAAGAAATAACCAATTTCATCGTTTGGTTTATGTTTTACACGCGTTTTAAATTTTATTGCCGAAATCGCTTTTTCTCGCCGAGATAAGCACGTTTTCTGAAATGCCGCTCTCCCGTCACTCTGGTTAAAGTGTTATGAAAAAAAAGGCTGTTGGGGGCTAGGGAGTATCGAGTTGATCATTATACATGAAGAAATAACCAATTTCATCGTTTGGTTTATGTTTTACACGCGTTTTAAATTTTATTGCCGAAATCGCTTTTTCTCGCCGAGATAAGCACGTTTTCTGAAATGCCACTCTCCCGTCACTCTGGTTAAAGTGTTATGAAAAAAAAGGCTGTTGGGGGCTAGGGAGTATCGAGTTGATCATTATACATGAAGAAATAACCAATTTCATCGTTTGGTTTATGTTTTACACGCGTTTTAAATTTTATTGCCGAAATCGCTTTTTCTCGCCGAGATAAGCACGTTTTCTGAAATGCCGCTCTCCCGTCACTCTGGTTAAAGTGTTATGAAAAAAAAGGCTGTTGGGGGCTAGGGAGTATCGAGTTGATCATTATACATGAAGAAATAACCAATTTCATCGTTTGGTTTATGTTTTACACGCGTTTTAAATTTTATTGCCGAAATCGCTTTTTCTCGCCGAGATAAGCACGTTTTCTGAAATGCCGCTCTCCCGTCACTCTGGTTAAAGTGTTATGAAAAAAAAGGCTGTTGGGGGCTAGGGAGTATCGAGTTGATCATTATACATGAAGAAATAACCAATTTCATCGTTTGGTTTATGTTTTACACGCGTTTTAAATTTTATTGCCGAAATCGCTTTTTCTCGCCGAGATAAGAACGTTTTCTGAAATGCCGCTCTCCCGTCACTCTGGTTAAAGTGTTATGAAAAAAAAGGCTGTTGGGGGCTAGGGAGTATCGAGTTGATCATTATACATGAAGAAATAACCAATTTCATCGTTTGGTGTATGTTTTACACGCGTTTTAAATTTTATTGCCGAAATCGCTTTTTCTCGCCGAGATAAGCACGTTTTCTGAAATGCCGCTCTCCCGTCACTCTGGTTAAAGTGTTATGAAAAAAAAGGCTGTTGGGGGCTAGGGAGTATCGAGTTGATCATTATACATGAAGAAATAACCAATTTCATCGTTTGGTTTATGTTTTACACGCGTTTTAAATTTTATTGCCGAAATCGCTTTTTCTCGCCGAGATAAGCACGTTTTCTGAAATGCCGCTCTCCCGTCACTCTGGTTAAAGTGTTATGAAAAAAAAGGCTGTAGGGGGCTAGGGAGTATAGAGTTGATCATTATACATGAAGAAATAACCAATTTCATCGTTTGGTTTATGTTTTACACGCGTTTTAAATTTTATTGCCGAAATCGCTTTTTCTCGCCGAGATAAGCACGTTTTCTGAAATGCCGCTCTCCCGTCACTCTGGTTAAAGTGTTATGAAAAAAAAGGCTGTTGGGGGCTAGGGAGTATCGAGTTGATCATTATACATGAAGAAATAAGCAATTTCATCGTTTGGTTTATGTTTTACACGCGTTTTAAATTTTATTGCCGAAATCGCTTTTTCTCGCCGAGATAAGCACGTTTTCTGAAATGCCGCTCTCCCGTCACTCTGGTTAAAGTGTTATGAAAAAAAAGGCTGTTGGGGGCTAGGGAGTATCGAGTTGATCATTATACATGAAGAAATAAGCAATTTCATCGTTTGGTTTATGTTTTACACGCGTTTTAAATTTTATTGCCGAAATCGCTTTTTCTCGCCGAGATAAGCACGTTTTCTGAAATGCCGCTCTCCCGTCACTCTGGTTAAAGTGTTATGAAAAAAAAGGCTGTTGGGGGCTAGGGAGTATCGAATTGATCATTATACATGAAGAAATGACCAATTTCATCGTTTGGTTTATGTTTTACACGCGTTTTAAATTTTATTGCCGAAATCGCTCTTTCTCGCCGAGATAAGCACGTTTTCTGAAATGCCGCTCTCCCGTCACTCTGGTTAAAGTGTTATGAAAAAAAAGGCTGTTGGGGGCTAGGGAGTATCGAGTTGATCATTATACATGAAGAAATAACCAATTTCATCGTTTGGTTTATGTTTTACACGCGTTTTAAATTTTATTGCCGAAATCGCTTTTTCTCGCCGAGATAAGCACGTTTTCTGAAATGCCGCTCTCCCGTCACTCTGGTTAAAGTGTTATGAAAAAAAAGGCTGTTGGGGGCTAGGGAGTATCGAGTTGATCATTATACATGAAGAAATAACCAATTTCATCGTTTGGTTTATGTTTTACACGCGTTTTAAATTTTATTGCCGAAATCGCTTTTTCTCGCCGAGATAAGCACGTTTTCTGAAATGCCGCTCTCCCGTCACTCTGGTTAAAGTGTTATGAAAAAAAAGGCTGTTGGGGGCTAGGGAGTATCGAGTTGATCATTATACATGAAGAAATAACCAATTTCCTCGTTT